>NW_008751891.1:16273-25149 GCF_000715545.1 Opisthorchis viverrini | reverse complement strand
ATCCTTGGATGGACCTCGTCGGGCCCCAACGCGCAGAATGGGTTGATCTTGTGCAAGAGTTGACGAATGTCCTCCACCGTGAAGACCAAGTTGGTTAGAGGCTGTTCGTAGTTTCTCTTTGACAAGAGTGGATTGGACGAGGACACTGGAGCATAGTGTTCTCTGTAAGCCTCAGATACCACTGTTGGGTCATTTGTCGGTTTTCCGTTTCTGTCCCTCAAGGAGAACGCGGATGGCTTGTTTCTGAGGCGATGTCTCGTGTACTTGATTCGATGCGCTGGAGATCAATCCAGGAGGCCTTTGGGCGTTGAATTCACCTACCAGCAGGAGATGAGTGTAATGGTAGTTGGAGGAGAGTTGCTCAGGGGTTTGTGTGAGGAATTGGTCATCTCCAGGGGGACTCGAAGGGCTACGGTAGACCACGCCGAGAAGGAGAGAATCGGACCCGCGCAGCGGGATTTGGACTCACAGTGCATCGCAGAAGGGTGCAAAAACAAAATCACTTCTCTTGACGGTGCATGGATTTAGGCACCAAAGTAATCTCAATTGGTTTCAGTCGTCTTTATTACACCACAAATTCTTGTGTGAGTTGTAGCGAACGATGAACGATTGTGAAGGTCATAACGCCCAGCATTCCTAAGGATATTTCAAAATAACATTAACCGCGCGAGCCGAAATGCATCAGACGCCGACGGTAGTAGTTGTTACTCAAACTGACCTCTGGCGTTCTAGTCTGCTTACCAAATCTGCACCATGTTGTCGCCTATCATGAGGAGCAACACTATCAAAAGTAAAGGCCCACTTCATGATATTCGTCTGCAATCATTATCGCCATCATCTTCAGCTGAAAAAACAGCGTACTTGCTGAGTAGTGGTCATGGCTTCCGTATTTCCGTTCGCCGATGATCTAAAGAGGTGGTGGTGGCGTAAACAGAGGGTTGTCAGCGAACTTTTCATTGGAGAGATCAGGAGGTGAGCCATGCATTGAAGGCAACAGCATGAGAGTGCCACTGAGCCAAGTCTGATAATGTCCCTAAGCATTGCTGTATCCAGTCGGGTTCTCCATCCAGGGGGAGCAATGGCCAGCGCTGTTGAGTTTGCTGGTAATGGCAAGCCGTTGTTTGACACCCTGGCTTATTCCCACCCTTCGTGTGGTTACGCGAAGAGGGTCCTTAGGGGGGGTCGGCCAACTGACATATACGCACCACGTGACCAAGATAATGTGACCAATTGAGTGCGATCAGTTCATCTATCGTAGACGAGTTATTTCTTCTGGAAACCACTCGATATAGCTGCAAGATGGCTCAGTGGTTAGAACGCGAATTTACTGACCGGAAGGTCTGTGGTTCTGCCCCGACCTCTGCCTCTCGAATTTCCTTACCTAGACTTGATCAGCCTCGCAGTATCTCAGCATTCATGCTTCCTTCGGGTGGCATGGCAGTTAGACACCGAACGGGTGCTACAGCTGAACTATGTACATCCGATATGATTTGGCATTAGTGGTTTGGTGTTCCCACTAGACTGGGTTGATGCCCCAAGGACATTGACGGTCGAATACTGGAAGTATTTTGATGTGGTTTGGTGTGTTTCTTTCTAACTTGCGAGGGCCTAAATTGAAATGATATGTCAGGCGTCCGCACGCAATTTCGAAACAAATACGCAATAAGCGCCTTTCGGCTATTTTTCACCCCGTCGCAGCGTTCCGTTTATAACACACCGAATATTCTCCAGCTGGGATGTTGGGATTTCGTTTCATAAATAGTATTATCGTATGGAGAATGAAATAATTAATGATAAAATAATAATCAAATATTAAACAATAATTATTGGGAAGTAATACGATAAGTTATAAATAATTTTAGCGAATTGGCAATGTTACCTAAAATCAGATTGGAGTAAATTCGTTGTGGGAAACAAACGTATTATTATTATTATGTTCTAACCGGCGTAACCTGCGAAGCGTGAGTGACTTATCTTCTCTGAAGGTGTTCCATTTGCACGACGTTTTGTCGGAGCTCAGTTTTATGAGTTATTATTTCATTGACAAGTTGATGTTGCAACTAGTCTTGATCAATAATCCGAAGGAGCCAGTGGTCGAATGCTGGCGGGTGTCGCATGATCTTCGTGCGTAAAGGCCATGGACTGCACCAGTGCAGCGTAAATCCACTTTTGACACACAACATGCCGTCACGTTGTCACCAGTTTTCCGAATGTATGGCACCATCCGGGCCGATCTTCCCGATACGATGGTCTCCAGCATAGCCATCGAAACCCACACAGTGAATTAGGGGAAAAATTTTGTCGACGACATCGGTTGGCTCATCTCAAAGCATGAGGTCTGTGTCCGAAACCAGGCAATTTTGTGACAGCATTTTACTTTTGCGGATGTAGAGCACTTATAAAAGCTTAGCAAGCTTATCTATGTCATCTAATGTCTTGGTCTTTTGAAGGATACGACCTAAGTAGATCGCTACCTTCCACATAACCAGTGTCTGTGAGAAAGCATCCGGAGGCATTTCGCTTTCCGAGGTTTCAGAGTCAGGTGGAATGCGTGAAAACAGTGCCTCACTAACGGAATTGAAGATGGGTCGTGGAAATGGGTCGTTTTTCCTTGCGCCATTGGAGCTGAAGATAGTTCGGTATTTAGGGCCCAAAATTGATGACCGGCATTTTCGTGGTCCCAAGGCAATTCAGGCGTCAAATTTGCTCTTGCCTAAGCTTTTGTAACCTGGCAACGTCTCAGCTTTTGGTGGCGCAACAACCAGGCACTGAAAGAGTGTAATGGCTGGACAATAGTTTTTTACAGCACCGGACGTAGCGGACTCGNTGGACAATAGTTTTTACAGCACCGGACGTAGCGGACTCGGGAAAAGGCTTGCTGTGTTTTCGTCCGCCCAGAGGAGTCTGTGTAGAGTGCTCTCATTAGTGATACGAAAACGAAACACCCTTGTTTGTCACACGTCGCCAGATTTTCCGGTGTTTGACAGGGTCAAAGCTTTCGGATAAAGTATGATTACCACAGTGGGATATTGAAGAAGTGATTTTGCTCAAGAATTTGTCTCAAGATACGGACAATGCATCCTGACCTGGACGAAGCCCATATTTATTCTCAAGAGTTCGCCTCTTTCCATTATACAGCAACTTGAAAAAATGACACCAGGTAGCGACTAGGGTGCCAAGGCTACCAGGCCGATGCAACGGTGAATTTCGCATGGTTTATTATGTCCCCCCTGTTGAATGCTGAATTAACCACCAATGCTCTACATTCCATCGGTATTGTGCGTTCGTTCCAAGTCATCCGCAATAAGGCAGTCCAACTGATTACTTGGGTTTCGTCAAATTCTCTACCGAGAAACGACCCAATGTTCCTTAAGGGTGTTGTAGCTACTCTTTCGCCACATACATGACTTTCAGGTCACCGCCACTCGCTGGATCACGAGATCTATCTCTTTTCCCTGCACTCACAAATCACGTCACACAACCTTGACTGACATGACTACACAGCTCACAGTCAAGCCCTGGATCCCAAGACCTTTTTTTCTCTACACGTACAAACCACGATACACAAGGGTGAATCATCCGATATCGACTGTCTACCGTCTAATACGGAAGCAACCAGTAATGTGCTGATAGCCACACACACGCAACCCTTCGTACAAATAGGATACCAGCACAGCAACACGGCACAACTCAACGGAGCTTCGCACGTCACCCAGCTCGGAGCAGAGCCGCTTGGGACTTACGGCGTTTCACTCACGGATATTCATGAATACGTGTGGCTATTACAACAGCGCAGAAAACACGAAACCTGTATCCGTACTCAGAAAAGGGTTTATCACCCTGAATCTGCAATAAGATAAGTCCCCTTGTTCGCATATACACCCATTGTAATAACTTTTACTCAACAAGCTGATATTGTTAGTGCTCACAGTTTTCTTGTTCGTATAACTAGTTTTCGTGTTCGTTTAGAGCATCAACAGTTTCTTGTCAAAATGTTGCGGCGACCGCTGTGAGATCCAGTCTCTTGAACATGCCTACTTCGGGGATTTTAGAGTTGCGGATTACGGACTTCCTGTTAGGATGGATGCGCCGACAGTGGCAAACAGGTCGGCTTGGTTGATGGCCCTGGGTTGTAAATGATAAATTGCCTGAAGCTACTAGTACGTGCGTATTCCTTGGTTGCATGTGGGTAAGGATACCCTTAGTGTGCGCAAAGCTTGACAAGAGGATGATTAGGTCTCTCCTCCATAACTCCTATGCTGAAAGCAAACTACCGGTCCTGCATTTGGCATAAGACTACCAAGGCGATCCAACTTCCAAGGACCGGGATGTCGCGCTTTCCGTTAACGCAGAATTGGTCGACCGGAAGACTGGTGGGCCTCCATCTATTGCCAGGAGGGGCCTTGCAGACACTACATGCAGACGCATCCTGCTTTATGCCTCGGGGGGTGCTGAAGTACGCAAACGCCGCACCTTGATAAGTTATGGTCTATACTTTGGCTGTGTGCCGAAGTTAGACCATTCGGCCCTATAATCCTCTTCATCACACCACTG
Organism: Opisthorchis viverrini; assembly: GCF_000715545.1. Classification (NCBI taxonomy): domain Eukaryota; kingdom Metazoa; phylum Platyhelminthes; class Trematoda; order Opisthorchiida; family Opisthorchiidae; genus Opisthorchis; species Opisthorchis viverrini. Next base: position 20,595 of record NW_008751891.1, on the reverse strand, counting down.
CTAATACTCTATTCATCCCCACTGCAGCTCTTCCGTTGTGTGGTCTTTTACATGCGTTATTTGGATCCGAACGTTGTGGCATTCGAAGAACACAACCCATGCTAGTTTGGATACGTGATAAGTGTTCTTTATTCTCGTGCACCGACTTCCTCAGGCAAAATTCCATAAGAGCGAATTCAACCAACAAGGTGCGTACAAGTTTCCATCACCCGCAATGTTTCCCGTTTATCCGCAAGGCGTATGTTCTGAGATTGCACGTTCTGAAGTATGACTGTTCTTCAAAATTGCAAGCCACCATATTAAAAATGTTACAACGGTGTTCAGGTTATTTATCGGGGTTTGTGACTCAAATTCGTCTTCGAAGATGAGGACTCTTTCTTTGACCAGTCCAAGTAGACGAGTTTCTCCAGCAGTGATTTGCACAACCGGGACTTGAAGACATCCTGAAATTTACACCATTAATCTATCAATGACGAAGTTGGACTGGAACGGAGAGGGTGAACATCGTCGGACACCGGTTTTGTAGAAAGGCTTTTGGAGGGTTCACCATATACTGTCACAAGTTCAGAAGTGCCTGGACAAATAGACTGGATTATGTTCACAAATGTTTCTGGCATACCATGTTTCCTAAGTGCGAGTATCAGCACTAGCCGGTCGAATGAATCGAAGGCAATCTCAAAGCTGAGAATACCAAGATCCTGGGTCGTCCGCGCACATAGCGTTGCTCTGAAACCGGACGGGGATTTGAGAAGCGGCAGACGCTGTTTCTACTGGGCCAAAGTCTCCTTGACGCTTGGGTGTCCAAATTTTGCGTGCCGTCATAGGACGACGAAGAATCAGTGATACCAGGATCCTTGCTACGGAGAGAAGCAAAATGATGTTCCCGGGCTACCAGATTTGTGCGATTAGCCGCGTATTGGGTCGGAACCGCTAGTGAAGCGCCCACAGTTTCCGGAAGCGGCCCTCAAATCCAGGATTGAAGCAAATATATTGGAAGAGCAACTGACTGAGGAAATTGGCATCACTTTTAAACGCAGGAGGAACACCTAGCACGATGGCGCTCGAACGCTTACGTACAGTCGAAAGATGAGGGAGGCGCATTTATCGCAGTCCACATTTCTATCAAAGACTGACGGCCCGGTTAAAAATATTAAGTGTCCAACTGAATTATTCCTCGAAGTGTTGTGCGCAGCTGCCCAAACGTTCCTCGCTACATATATAGGAGTCGTCGATATTCTTTATGAAGTCGTTTGGCAAGGAACTTCAGAAAACTAGTTTGGCGAATCAGGCAGAGAAACTTAAATATTTCCGATATTTTTATTATCTTTTTCTTGGTCTTCCATACTATATAGGCTTCCAGGGTTGTGTAAAGAGAGAATTATACCTGCCTTTCGATGAATCATTGGATTAGGTTGTGACAGTGACTAGATGAAACCTCTCAAAGGACGTCCGTCAAAGTCACGGTCATATCATAAGTCGACTGCCTTGATGCATCCATCAGTAACTGAAATACACTGTGCGTTTGACTGCACGGGGCTCAAAGGTTGCGCGTTTGTCGAAGCGTGTGTTGGTCCACCAATCAGATACTTGTAGTCAGCAGATAAATATTGTGGTGAACAATTTTGTCGCGTCATGGTTCAAAATGAATAACTATGTTCAGCCTCAACAATATCACAGATAATGGTCTCAATGCATGCAAACGAAAACACCGAAACAAAGACACATCGCAGACAATTTGTTTTTAAATGTACCGAAGATCACCTGAGGCTATGGTGCCATGTCGGATCTGCCAAATCGATACTTGTTTTCCGTTTTCGAAAATAGGGATCGCCTTGGGAGTAAAAAATTCTGGTGGCTTTTATGTTGGTCGGCTTGAGATGCCAGATTGATGGAGATAAGCGGACCGGCTCTCCACGATTTGCTCTCGGGCCTTTCCCCCGGTTGACAAAACCAGTTGATGACCGGCTCTCCACGATTTGCTTTCGGGCCTTTCCCCCGGTTGACAAAACCAGTTGAGATGCTTTTCTTCATAAACCCTTCGTTACCCACGACCGGCTTCGCCCTTATTGGGGCTCGTCAGGTAGGCGCAGTCCCCGAGATTCCGCCAACCTTATGATCTACTTGAACCCAAATTGCACTGTTTTCGAGAACTACACTCCTTTGGTTTTCATGGGAAACTCAATTGAATCTCTCGTTTATGATGTCCTCCAGCTGAATGTGCTGCACACGGGCCGCCTCATGATTCAGCTGGCACGATATTCGAGATATCGCAGTATATTTTCATAAAGGACTCTACTCACAAGTTCGCTGAAAACCTTTCGACGCTGTACCATGGGAAATCGGCTCAAAATGCATTCGCTACTTTACGGATGATCCGACGCAACTCCTCCCGTATCATTTGCATAGACTTCCAAATACTCCATGGGGCCGCCTCAAACCGCTCCTGGAATACCTTAACCAAGATGCCCACTCAGGATGCACGAAAGACGTCCTTTTCATTGAGTGTGTCCAGCGAGCCGCTACGAGAATGGTTGCCGGACTCAAATCCGTGGACGACGAAACGCGTCTCGTGGTGCTTAACCTCTTTACCCTGGAGTATTGTCTCCTACGAGGGGACCTAATTCTTACTTATGCCTTATTTCAACAAAACCTAGCCAACAAGTCTTTCACTGCTGACCCAGCAAACGCACGGCGGGTACATGGTAAGAAGATTTCCAAGATCAGAGCGCACAACTTACTAATAATAATATCACTAAGGTTCATTCCCAACTTGTGGTGCACCATTACTGAACTATAAACCAAGTTTCCTTTGAAGAATAAAAGATTCAAAGCATGACTGTCGTATGAAACAGGCTTGTGGCTAAATTTTTTGTGAACCAGTTCATTTACATCGTTACCGTGGGAGATGAAAACATACTTCAACTACTTGGATACCCTAAATTTTCTTCGCACGAAGCACCTGACGTTTTCAGTTTTAGATTTATGCTTTACTGAAGTGCGATTTCGTGGGGTACCTCTCGTGAACCGGTAACAAAATACCAACCGGTGAGGGTCCGTGACCATGGAATTTCATTAACCTAAACAGAATGTTATGAGCAACACATCACCGAAGGGCGCGAACGGATAAGACTGCCTACGTGTAGAAGTCATATCATTGAAATGCCTGCAGTTTCGGAGGAAATAATGTGGGTGTGTTTCCAGTGAACGGTTTCTATTCGGTGACCTCAGAATTTCACTCACCGAAATGTGGAGTCGGGCAAGACAAATTAACTATAGGGCTCCCCACACTAAAACAGCTATAGTTTTAGTGGAATCACTCTTGGTTTGCACGGATGTTTTGGAGCGAACAACGGCCGTGTTCGTCCTGCAAGAGAGGGAATGGAGTTTATCCTGAAACATGGCTCTTTTCATGACGGAGCAGTATTCGCCTAATGGAATTAAACTTTCGAAAGCTAAGACGTGTCCCTGATGGGCTGAAGCAATCGAGCAATGGAGTTCAGATTACCAGTTCAAACTTTTGAGCCCCATTTAGGTATTCCGAGGTCTCAGCGATGTTGAGAAATTATTCCACCAGACTTTTCCGCCAGTTGTATCATTGCTTTAGTGGACAATCAAATCTGTTGAGCTGCAAAAACACGAATGTAGATTGGGATGGTTTTTGGTTTTGGCACATACGCAACACAATGCAACATTTGGGTGCAAAAAGTTATACTTCACTCAGAAGGGTTTTGTAGCTACGAGCATTGCGCGGCTAGTGGGCTCCCCTCACAACCATAAACACCAGCTCTCGAAAGTGTAGAAAGTTGGGTGCGAAAGAATTATGTTGAGGATTTATTTGTCTGTTGCGTTAACGAATGATTTGTGTTTAATTGATCTGCCGCGAAATTTGTTGAGAATCCTTTTTGTGGTATTGTAGCGGACTAGGACTTTATCAGCGTGTTCGGATAAGTTAACAAGCAAAGTAACCAATACAAAATCACAAATCACAATAAGAAACGAATGAGTTGTCAAATGGCGACTCACGAATGTGTGGATCCAATAGTCCACCACACCGATCCATATGCACTAACCGGCTTTGAAAGGAAATATACACTCGTCGAAATTTTCCGCAGATGGTTCCGCGTGAGTTATATATTCCACTGTAGGAAAATTACTCACGTATAAATAATGTCACAGGGATTTGTTGTGACGTTCAACAGTTGACACAAACACAGATTTAGTCCCACTGGTTCAGCAGTCAACAAACAGTTCAACGGGGCGCAAGAAGTCAGCAGGTCGCACCGGAAAATCGTGTATTTGTAACATTAAAACAAACGTCGTGA
>NW_008751891.1:4033-16248 GCF_000715545.1 Opisthorchis viverrini | reverse complement strand
CAGTTTGGTCGGCCATTCTTTACGCGGGCTTTTTGACCTATTTGCGTTACCACGTGTTGTACCCAGGTGTGCGTCGCAAACTAAGATCGATTTGCTATCTTCTCCGGGCTTTCTTTGGACTTGCACCACTTCGTGCAACAGTTTAGACGGAAACCCCCATAATTTGAGGTTTGTATCCCTTTTATTACGTATTTTATACATGTAGTACCGCATCTTTTGATAAATCTCAAGAATCCACAATTTCTGGCTTGTGATTTTGCGCGTCACTCAAGTGGGCTCTCCTGAATACGTCGAAGTATTCTACAGCAACTTTGAGTCTGTTGATACTGACGGAGTCGGGTTTTCCGTTCCTCTCAATCACAAAATACTTTTCCTTGCGAGAAATGACTTTGAAAGGACCATCATACGGATATTGCAACGCTCGGTTGACGCTGTCAACACGTACGAATACACGCGTACGTTATATCTAGTTGCTCTAACACGAGCTTCCTAATCTTCTGGTTGTCATCCAGCCACATGACTACCCGCTACACGCCATAAACTTAGGAAGTATCGTAGGCTCTTCCTTGAATCCCATGATCTCTCCCTCCTTATTGTAATCAACAAACTTATAAATGATATTACCACGGCCAAACTCGCCCTTGAAAAGCGTGAGGAATCGACCGCCGTAGCCCATTTTCTACAGCCTAAGATGCTGGGGCGCCTCTTTCGCCGGCGTTGTTTCTCAAATTCATCTGCAGTTTCAAATATTGTGGCCGCTGACGGGAAGCTTCTCTCAGATCCTGCTGACATTGTGGAATCCCTAAACTCCTACTTCACTACCTGCTTTGTTCCCTCCCAATCGACTCTACCTACATATTGCTTCCCACCTGGCTATGAACTGGCCACATCTACTAATGAGACAAGCCGTAGCCTCTGCACACTCTCTGTTACTTTGTCTGATATACCTTCGTCTCCCGCCCCCCTTAGAGACTCCAGTTTCCCAGGCACTGACAGCATCACTTCGATTACCGTAAAAGTTGGTGTTCCGAATGTCCCCACCATCATCCTTAATCTCTTCAATATCTCCCTTATCACTGGCATAGCCCCTAGTCAGTGGAAGCACTCTACGATTGACCCACACTATAAGTCAGGTACACGAACTGTTCTAGCCAGCTATCGTGGCATCCAGCACACCTGCTTACTCCCTCGTACTCTAGAGCGTCTCATCAAAATTCCTGTCATGGACTACCTGCTCGCCGCCAAAACCCGTAGCAATCGGCAGTATGGGTTTATGGCACGGCGGTCAGCTAACACATGCCAGGTTGATTTCTTCAATCATATTTCGTGCGCCTACGATACGGGACTGTGTATTATCCTTATCTACTTTGCTATTCGCAAGGCATTCGGCCAAGTCCCCCACGGTGCACTCCTCAACACATCACGAACTACGGGGATTGGTGGCCCACTAATGCGATGGTTCGCTTCTTACCTCACCGGTAGAACCCAGACCATCAAAATCGGGATCTTCGCTCCGCAGCCCTCCTGATTACCAGTTGAGTTATTCAGGGTAGTGTGTTTGACCCTATAATGTTCTTACTATACGGTAATAACATCACCGACTCGATCACCCATGGATCCCTTTTTCTGTTTGCTGATGACATTGAGATAGCTTACACGTTTAAGGCCAGTGATTCTGCTTCTACCCTTGCTAACGTTCAGTCTGACTTATACTCTTTATCACTGTGGTCTTCCAACTCCTGTCTTTCATTCGCTGTCATATCGATTCCAAATTCCTCCTGGGACGCTTACTCTTAACGGTCTCTCCATTCCCATTCTTCCCGAAGTGAGAGACCTAGGCTTTAGGTATTACTGTGCATTTATCTTCGACCAACAGTTAAGGTACGGAGTGGCTAAAGCTCGCAAGCTCTGTGCTTATATTCACCGATCCTTTCATAATAAATACTGTTTAATTGCCATTTTGAAACAATTTGTAAGACCAATTCTGGAATCCAGCCCTGAATTCGCCTCACAGTATTCACAGACATGCCGGACTGCTGCTGAGAATGTGCAGCGCTCGTTTACTAAGTCCCTGTTTCCGGTGTCACCCACACTACCGTATCGTCTTCGCTGCTTATCACTTGGGCTGGATCCATCATGGCTAAGGCGCATCAGGTTGAATCTAGGCCTCCTGCATCGCCTACTCTGCCGGCGGGCTTACATAGCTGACGGCGGCCCTGAATTTTCTTCCCGTACTCCCGATAATATCCGTAACTCAGGATGTTTACTCTCACTGCTGACATGTCGAACTGTCTTTAGACAAAACTTTTTCCTTTGCCTTTATTCTAAACTATGGAACAAGCTTGCATCTCATATCCGTACTATCTCATCTCCCGTCGGCTTTCGAAAGGCCATCGATTCTTACCATTCTATCGAGGGAGCTGAGCGCCTTTTCGCGCCTTAGCTTACACTAGATACTTTTTTTGAAATAGGCCCTAAGCCTTTCTAAGCTGCGCACTTACCCTGACTGTCCTGCTATTAGGTCCTAGAACTTACACCTACCAGCCTGAACCCCTTAGCATTGGTCCGCAATTGCGACAGCCACCCTCCCAAGTGTTCTTATCTATAACCTGCCACTCTATCTCTCTCATTCCGGTCTCCACTGACCTGGTTGCATATCCCTCCTCCGACCTTCAGCTTTTGTACCCAGCCCAATTATTCCTCGTTTTCAAGCCTGGTCCCATCCCTGAGTAATTCTGTCAGCTCCATTCAATGTCTGGTGCTTTGCTTTGGCTAGATTTAAATAACCTCAGCCAAACTAAAGTCTCAGTTCTACACTGTTCCAAACCATTCTGCATCCCCTGAATACGCGCAACGCACACATATCAAATATTGGGTCTGAAGATGCGCTATGAATGAAATACTTCTTTGGCCCCACAGCCCAATCGTTCACACATACGCATAGCACTGGTACACCTCTACTTGACAGAGTGGTTCACACCAGTGCTTCGTTTTCGTTTAGCCATAGTACACAGGCTCTGAACATCTCCATTCTTCTCCCATTGCCCAAAAGGTAGTTGATGATTCATTTGCTCCCGCAACTTGCCTCTTCCAGTGGCTGTTTGCTGTTCGCTTGTTCGAAATAACTGAGCTGTTTTACTGGCCTGGCTTTCCCCCAGACCGGATAAAATATCTGGTAGCTGGAATTATTTAATAATGCACAAACCGCACTTATGACTGTCTGAATGGTCTTCCACCTTGCAGATCTGGTAGCATGCATGAGGGATGAATACCTCTTGTGGTGGATTGGTACGTGCTGCAGGAAGGGTCGCCCCGTTAAGTTGCACAATGGTGCGTTCGTATACTCGCCAACTCTCCAGTCGCACGGGTGTATCGCCCATCGCCGGTGGTTCTGAGCCTGGCCTGTAATTCAGGAAAACCAAAAAAGAGCAGCGTTGCTGTTTGTCTGTAGCTGGTTTGGCTTTGTTCCGGTTGTCTTTTGTCCCACAACACCAAGAAGTACAAGCGAACGACAGCTGTCCTCCCGTTTGTTCTAAAAAAACAAAAAGTATTTAAAAAAGCATTCATGCATAGGGTAGCCTGAGAGAACCTTTGAGGTTTACGGCTTACGTCGACGTGCAATTTGTTGCCACTTCCGTCTTAGTGGGGTCACACCCGTAGTCTACTTCATCACTCAAACATAGCACACATGTTCATCCCTCCTGTCATCCAGAGCGTTCATATGCACAAAATGCTAATAAATTATAATTTCCTGATTACGAGCAGTCACAGCTAGCACTTAATGGCTGTTTTTGCCATGCACTATTCGTTTTCTGGAGTTGACAGCATTGACTCAGCTACTGGTGCTCCTTAATCTTAATTTCCTGTTAGGTTGATGTAGTAGACCTCAGTCAAGCTACCATTCTTACCAATTATCTGAAAAGCCGTTGCAAGTCTACTTTTTACTGCCCACTGTCACTGCTGTCATTAATCTGTCTTTCTGCACAACAACGACTCGATGTCATGACGCTTTGGTGAGCAAAAAAATAATACCGTCCGTTTTCAACTAGTCCAACAGCTAGCCGCCCTGCTAGCTACCTCGACGACAAAATTCACCTTCCTAAAACTAGGCACTTACTCTGGCCCAACTAGCACTTGGCTTCTAGATCAGCAAACGTCACCTTTCTTGGGTCCATTTAGCTTGCTGTCATCCATTTTTAGATTTACACCATGCTATCCGATGCCTTCTGGCACTTGCCAGACGCTACTGCTCTCACCCCATTCTTCACTCACCCTCTTCCTGAACTTCAAACTTCGACTGTAGCTGCCCAAACGCCCCTCACAGCCGTTATTAATCCAATCTGGCTTGTTCCCGGTCCACAGTCACATGGTCCTCCGACCGAAAGAAAATTATACGCGACCATGCATGGGCCCTACACTATCTGTGTCAATATCCTGGTCTAACTCAGACCCAGCTGCCACAGAAATCCGTATCCCCTCTCCGATTACGGCACCCTTGACGACCGTTACAAGGCTATCCATAAACCGAAGTATGTTAGTGCACTGATGGCATGGCACTGCCATACTCAGTGTGATAGTACTCTCGCATATTTTCTCCAGAATCTTGACTGCAACCCATCGCCCACTCAAGCCTGTGGCTACAGCGTCGAGCAGTTCCCATCCGGCCACGTCTCTGGGATGAGCTCTCCCTTACCCAATACATCTTCGTTCAGATTTGACTAGCATGGCTTTTCTGCTGCTATTTCGGCTTGCCTCTTGCACAAGTTCAAATCCGTATACGGAGTTCAGGTCGCTTTATGTATTGGCAACTTGCCCCCATCCAACCTATCTCCCTGCACCTGACAGCCCTACAACAGTGCAACCAGTGAGTCTGTTTGCCTTCAGATCAAACCACATTTTGGAGATGAAACCTGCCGTGTGCTCCCAATTTGAATTATCCCATCTCCATCTCCATTTCCGCTCGTTGTGACTCCGGCCATTTACCTAACCACCCAAGGTCATTCATGACCAGCAATGGTTTTCAGTTTTAGTTCTTGCCACCTGACTGTCTTTGATCTAGTTGAACCTCATGTCCATTTTTTCCAACAAGCTGGGAACTTACCTATTATTGCTCTATCATCGGGTACTCCCCACTGTTTGTGACATTGTCCTCTTTTTGTCAAATCCGCACCCCCAAAAGTCGCTCAGTCATGCTCCATTCTGACTGTAAAACTATGATCATGCCAGACGGATTGCTACCCACAATTTGGGAATAAACATCATCATCATTATTATTCTTATTATTATAAGATAAACTGGGATCCAAATGTGTGCGTCGACCGGATTTCTGAGTGTCAGACGGGCAAAGAGTACGCACATGATCTTGCAGTCGACTGACGAATGTCGATAGTGAGAGGTCTTCTTTAGGTGTGGATACGCATACCATATCTCCGGGAAGACGTAGCGTTTGTCCATAGACAATTTGGGCTGGAGTGCAACCGATATCCTCCTTCACGGTACTGCGAATACCAAGTAATAGCACTGGTATCGACTCGGTCCACAGCTGTGATGATGATTTAGGCATAATGACGGCCTTCAGTTGTCGATGAAGACGTTCGACTAAGCCGTTGGCTGCGGGATTGTAAGCTGTAGTTTTTAAATGATTGCATCCCAGTAGTTGGTTCAGTTCACGAAACAAGGAACAGGTAAACTGACTCCCACGATCTCAGGGACACCAAAATGGGATACCCAAGAATCGACAAGGTGTCTGGCAACGGTTTCGGACGAACAATCGCGCATCGGGGTGGCTTGAGACCAGCGCGTGAAGCGATCGACTATTGTTAACACATAGGAATATTCATTGGATGGTGGAAGTGGTCCAACGATGTCTACATGTAGATGCTGGAAACGGCGTGCAGACAAGTTGAAAATTCCTAGAGGCGTACCCGTGTGTTTGTGGACTTTATTCAGTTGGCAATCTTTGCACAGTTTTGCCCATTGTCGGATCTCCTTCTGCACACCAGGCCACAAGAAACGCCCACAAATCAATCGAGCGGTTGAGCGGATACTCGGGTGTGAAATAGAGTGGAAATGCGTAAAGACCGACCGACGATATTTCTGAGGCACAAATTGACGAGGTTTACCAGTGGACATGTCACAGAATTTTATAATCACGGTTTAAGAGCGGTATACTAAGCTCTTGTTATTCTTCGTCCTGCTTTTGGATTTCAGCTATTTACTGTAGATCGAACGAAGCGTGTACCAAGTGGTTGATATGGGCACGAGATAAAGCATCTGCAACTAAATTAATGCGACACATAATATCACGGATATCACTAGTGAATTGGCTGATATAATCTAACTGCCTGGTTTCCCTCGGTGAATAACGATCAGATGTCGCATTGAGTGCAAAAGTGAGCGGCTTATGATCTGTGAGAATCAAGAAGTGTCGGCTTCCCAAAATATGTCGGAAGTGCCGAACAGCTATGTAGATTGCGAGAAGCTCACGGCCGAAAGTGCTATACATCGAGTATGTGCAGGTTGTAAGCGATGTGAAATGAATGATAAAGGCTGTGTTTCACCGTTGACCTCTTGTTGTAGAACCGCACCAACTGCGGTTTGTGATCACGGATCACGGATTAATACACAGGATCGAGGCTTTCGCCCGAGATTCCCGGGTCGGTTTGTTCTTGTCGTTCAGGCATCAGTGAGGCATCGTGAGGCATCAGTAACCAGGAAAAGAGGTGTAGACGGATCAGGATTTATATGTGCCAAATTGGTTGCCTGGGTTAACACATCCTTAACCGTTTCAAATTACGCAATGGCCTCCGCTGTGAGGGTGAAGTTGCGAGTTTTCAGTCTGAGTAGGTCGGTGAGCGGTTTCACAACCTCGGCACAGTTAAGGATAAAGCGACGGTAGTAATTGATATGACCAAGGAGACGTTTCAACTTAATGCTGTTGGGGCTGGAGAGTTGCAAATGGCGGAAACTTTAGATGGCAGAGTAAGTTTGCCGTCCGAGTCAACAATATGTCTTAGAATTTCTAGTGACGGAACATCATATTGGCATTTACTACTATTGACGACCATATTGCTGAAATCTTTCAAAAACTTGCTTTAAGTGAAGCACATGCTCGTCTTCAGACCGATTGGCGATAAGTAAACCGTCGATATAAGCGTAGACGAAGTCTAATCCCCGTAAGACTTGATCCATGAATCGTTGAAATGTTTGAGCTGCATTTCTGAGCCCAAATGGCATACGAACGAATTCATATAGACCGAATGGAGTGGTGATAGCCGTTTTGGAAATATCGTCTGGAGCGACAGGTATCTGGTGATATGCTCTGACGAGGTCTAATTTACTGAAGACAGATTTGCCGTGAAGAGTAAGGGCAAAATCATGCAGATGCGGAATTGGGTATTTGTCCGGGATGGTGACACGATTTAGTGCACGATAATCGCCACATGTTCTCCAATCTCCCTCGGACTTTTTGGGAACCATAGCTAGTGGAGATGACCAGGGGCCGCATGATGGTCGTACGATACCCAATTGAAGCAAATGCTGGAATTTGGTCTTGGCTATGGCAAGCTTTTCCGGAGCTAACCGTCGTGGGAGGGATGCGGTGGGTGGGCCTTTTGTCGAGATATGGTGGAAGACATCATGTTTTACGGGAGTGTTCTTGGACGCAGGTTTCAGGATCTCAGGAAATTGACGAAGCAGTTCTGTGTAATGGTTATCCGGCAGATCTGGGCAAATTCCAATAGAATAAATGGATGAAGCTTTGCCATTTATGGAGAGCGTTGTTGAATTGTCAAGCAACTGCCGTCCGTTGAGATCAACCGTGAGACCAAATGACGTGAGAAAGTCTAGACCAATAATGGGCTTTTCAACGTCGGTCACTGTAAAAACCCACGGGAACTAATGGCGAAGACCAAGATCAAGAGTAAGGAGCTTTCCGCCATACGTCTTAATGCTCGTACCGTTGGCTGCCTGCAGAGTATATGCCACCGGCTGTAGGTTATGTTTGCGTGTAGTAGGAATTACACTAACCTCAGCACCAGTATCAATGATGAAACGGAAGGACGTGGAGCGGTCATATACAAAGAACAGGCGACAGGTAGAGGAGCCGGTTGCAGTGGTCGCCATTACTGGACGGCCATGGCGTTTCCCGAATTCGAAGGCTTTGTGGAGGAAGTGCAAGGTCTGGTGCATCGGATGGCGCAGTCAACGAAGCGACGGTGGTAGTAGCACCAGCCAGGTTGGTCACAGTGCTTGGGAGCGTGACTGTGGGATCGAGACCTAGATCATCTATGTCGTTAAGGGTGACCAATGAGTTCGGTGACTTCATTCAGTTGGAGTGATAACTCAGAAAATTGAGCTTTCATTGCATTAAACTCGACCTCCAGGTTAGATTGCGAAAGGCATTGTTTCAGAACGTTGGAGACCACGAATTGCCTGCAGGTTTCATGGACACGGTCAGCCGACTCGGCTAGCTCCGCTAAGGAAGAATCCTGTTCGATGACAGAAATGACTTTACGGACTTTATTAGTGCGCAGGTAGTGATAGCCATAATACAAATCAAAAGGTGTATGTGTGTGTGAATAAAAGCTTTTAGTATTTCTGTGACACGTATAAAAATAAATAAGGTGCGAAAATGGGAGCAAGTCAAAAAGGGAACTTATCGGGTGCGAGAGTCACTTGGTGGAAGTCCGGACGGCGGGAACGTGTTTTTCTCCGCAGTTAGACTGCTACACGTACTCCATGGTTGTCCGTGGACTTGTGGAGAGGCTGACGTCCTGCCCCCTGCGCGCGCGCGAGTCTGTGTCCTGACTGGGTCCGGTTTGCCTTTATGTAGGTCCCAGTGCGTGTATGTGGGCGCGTCGGCACATGAGTGGTTGCTGCGCTGACTAGGCGGTGCGGACAATCGATGTCCGATGTGTCAGCTTAATGCGACGTTTTGTGCGTATGATAAAAAAGACAAGCCTCGCGATCCAGTGAGCGATTGAGTTGAACAGTCGAGTATAAGGGTGACTGGGTCGCTAAAACTTCAATGGGCAGGCTTTGTTGCCAAAGTTCTTTCAAAACCGCGTCGTTAAATGAATGTGTACCTTGCAGGTGCATCATGTAGCGGAGATGTTGTGACGATGTTTTATCACCGACGTCAACACCGGAGAGAAGCTTCCGCAGATTCTGCTCATCACTGGAAGCGGTACGAGAAATGATAGCTGCTTTGAGATCATCATACGGCTCGGTGGACGGTCGGGTGTATATTAAATCAGAGACTTCTCGGGCAACGACGTCTGGTAAGCATCCTACAATATAGTTACATCTGCTGTTCTGCGAAGTAATGCGACGCGATTCAAAAATGGCCTCAAGTTGGGCGAACAATAGCCTCGAATCACGTGCACCGAATTCAGGCAACTTAACGTAAACAACGTTGTCCATTTCGGGTGTCTGCGTTTGTTCAGAAGCCATGCAAACGTGGAAAATAAATATGATAAAGCACGGGAGTACTGCAGAGAAAAAGATTAAGGAATGATTCGGGCTCACCAAATATGTAGCGGACTAGGACCTTATCAGCGTCTTCGGATAAATAAACAAGCGAACTAACCAATACAAAACCAAAACATCACAATAGGAAATGAACGAGTAGTCAAATAGGCGCTCAAGAGTGTGTAGATCCAATAGTACGGTGATCCTTCTGACCATTGTACATTAGTACTTTTTGTAACTTATCATCACTCAAATTGTATCACTTTTTATCTCTCACTAAATCTCAGCTTATTCCTCTTCCCTTCATACCGAATAACTTTTGTTTGAATGAAAGCAAAGAAACATGGATGCATACACAATACAAATTCTGTACTTCGTGAAAGGCGTGCTCCCTTCTTGCCGTGTCGAGTTACGTTGTCAGTGAATAAACGAGCGGTGATCTACTTTCAGACTACGACGAGATCGAAAGTAGCTAGGAACATATTAAGGAGGATCCCAGGAAGGAGATCGATTTGGTTTTATTGTGGTGGTAATGATTAACTGTACCAACGAACTGTGAGTTGTATCATCTCGCCTATGTTTACTCACTTGATTTAACTACTTTGAACTGGTATTTGCTAGCGTTATCCACTACAATGTTACACTACACCAATCAAAATTCAGTAACCGGCTGTGAAAGGAAATATTCACTCCTCGAAATTTCCCGCAGATTGTTCCGCGTGGGTGATATATTCCAGCGTAGGAAAATTATTGACGGCTAAAAATGTCACAGGGATTTGTTGTGACGTTGAACATTTGACACAAACACAGATTTAGTCCCACTGGTTCAACAGTCAACAAACAGTTCAACGGGCGTAAATACAGTCGCCCAGCAAGAAGTCAGCAGGTCGCGCCGGAAAATTGTGTATTCGTAACATTAAACAAACGTCATGATACAATGTGAACGACAGTTACAAAGTGTGGTTCAAGTTCAGGAAGAACGGTAAATGTGACAACGGATTACAGACACTAGTAAATGCACCCGTTCAGCAAGAAGTTAGCAAGCCGCACCGGAAAATCGTTTATTCGTAACATTAAAACAAACGTCATGATACAATATGTTCGACAGTCACAAAGTGTGGCTTAAGTTCAGGAAGAATGGTAAATGTGACAACGGATTACAGACACTACAGTAAAACCTGCCCTCACCTAGAAGCACACCCAAATTTCTCTGAAACTGCGGTTCGAGAAAGAAAAGCTTTAACATAATGTTTTAGCATTTGATGGTACTTAGCCGGGCCCTTTAAGCTCCGCCTACGTGGACGCAGTTTTATTAGACGTTGTTCAAACGCACATGGAGTCCAATGTGGGCGCGGAATTTGCGTTTTGGCGGCTGTCGGCTGCTGAGTCGTTGTCTCAATGCAGACGGTGGGAATTTTTTGTTCAAAACCTCGTTTCGTCGCCTGTTTTCTTACGCCTTGGATTTGGAAATAATCTTAGAACGACGTAGATAGTAAGCACGCCTATAACATCGTCGCAAATTCGGTTTGGAGAGGCTATTCGCGACCTGGATATGAAAATTATGCTATGCTTGCGGCAAGCGTCCCGCCGAAGCCAAGAAATTCGTCACAGTTAGTAAGTTTTTTCTCATGATAGCATACGTCAGATCTGGCTTGGGGCAGAGTTTGGCTTCACCGATATACCGTGGCACCAGCAGCGCCGTATTAGTCCAGAACAAGCAAACGGCACATTGAGATGGCCACGGATTTCAATTCCTTGCACAAAATAAATAAACTGAACCGGTCTTGTAGGTAACTCTAGGCACGTGCCAGATTTGTGAGTCTTGATTGCACTAGCGTTTCCCGTGCCTTGATGTTGATGTAAATGTAAAATGGTAACCAATCATGAGCTGCTTGGTCCCGAAGCATCTCGGTGGAGGTAACTCTACGTGCCAGATTTGTGACTCTTGATTGCACTAGCGTTTCCCGTGCCTTGATGTTGATGTAAATGTAAAATGGTAACCAATCAATCGCTGCTTGGTCCCGAAGCATCTCGGTGGTTTAACCGGAACTGTCGACTGCTGCCTGAGGAACTGGAGATCATTCGGCCAATGCTTGAATGCCGCAGCCGATGTTTTAACATCCGGCTCTATGTGAGGTCGAAGTTCGGCAAATATCTCACAAACAGCGATATCGGAAATATCCAGGCGCGACGCATGTTTGGGCGGAACAATCCAAGTAAGTCCAATTACTGTTGAAAATATGTACTTTGTGCAGGTTACATTCTCGACTTGGAGTCACAGTTCAACGAACAAGGATGAGGCCGCTGTTTGAGGGATGGAAGCAATAGAGTGACCCACTTCATCTACTCCACCTCAGAGATGCTCGATCTGTACAGACGGTTTCCTGATTTTTTACTTATTGACAGCACTTTTTCCACGAACCAACACAAGTATTCTTTGTATCAGTTGCTTGTCGTCGATGGCTGCCTGTGGCCATTGGTTTTCATTGGCGGGAGACTGAGACAGACGTACGAACTTTTCTGCTAACTTTTCTCGAGTTTGTTGGTGGCAGTTCTCTCGTCAAGTGCATCCTGTCTGACGGTGCGCTTCCTATCTGAAGCGCAATCGCCCATGTATTTCCTTTTGCCAATCATTTATCATGTCGTGTACATATTATTAGGAACATTATCAAACGTTCTCCGCGATCGCAATCATTTACACGTGTTTTTGTTGCCATGCACACATCCCGATTGTGGAAATATTT
>NW_008751891.1:2241-3025 GCF_000715545.1 Opisthorchis viverrini | reverse complement strand
AACACCCACCGTACCCAGTTTGCAAGATTTCCTAGTAGATGATACCATCTGTGCCGAGTGCGGCCTCGAAGATCCTGAGGAAAACGAAGGAAGAACCGTCAACTGGGTTCAATGTCCGTATTGTACATGGTGGTACCATCGCAGCTGCCTTATCCAACCCCCCATTGTAGCTATATTTTGGTGCTTTTTTTGTGAGTAAACTTTTGAATAAATTCAGTTATTCGTCTTTCACCAACAATTCATAATTTATTATCAGTGGGTTTGATTTGCAAGTGAGGCCTGCTTTAGCCGATGTTCACAGACAGCTTCTAGAAATATTGCACGGTTAAATAATTTCCTAGTGAAGGATGTCCCAATAACTACGTACATGGCGCTGCAGTTAGAGTGAAATGAATGAATGCGAGGAACCGACCGAAGGATCACCAATTATACAGGTTAGTACTGTGCTCTCAAATGTAACCGTGCAATATTTCTAGAAGCTGTCTGTGAACATCGGCTAAAGCAGGCCTCACTTGCAAATCAAACCCACTGATAATAAATTATGAATTGTTGGTGAAAGACGAATAACTGAATTTATTCAAAAGTTTACTCACAAAAAAAGCACCAAAATATAGCTACAATGGGGGGTTGGATAAGGCAGCTGCGATGGTACCACCATGTACAATACGGACATTGAACCCAGTTGACGGTTCTTCCTTCGTTTTCCTCAGGATCTTCGAGGCCGCACTCGGCACAGATGGTATCATCTACTAGGAAATCTTGCAAACTGGGTACGGTGGGTGTT
>NW_008751891.1:0-830 GCF_000715545.1 Opisthorchis viverrini | reverse complement strand
CGGCCTCATCCTTGTTCGTTGAACTGTGACTCCAAGTCGAGAATGTAACCTGCACAAAGTACATATTTTCAACAGTAATTGGACTTACTTGGATTGTTCCGCCCAAACATGCGTCGCGCCTGGATATTTCCGATATCGCTGTTTGTGAGATATTTGCCGAACTTCGACCTCACATAGAGCCGGATGTTAAAGCATCGGCTGCGGCATTCAAGCATTGGCCGAATGATCTCCAGTTCCTCAGGCAGCAGTCGACAGTTCCGGTTAAACCACCGAGATGCTTCGGGACCAAGTAGCTCATGGTTGTGTACCTTATTAGATTTAGTAATGCGAAAGGAGTTTCCCGACTTTGAAGAACGCCTCGCACTGTGTGTGATCAAGCAGCCGGCGTCGTTTTCCCTCGTCTGGAGTACGTGCAAACCCTTTCCGGTGGCGTTGGTAATTAATGGACGTTTTCTCACCAGAGGAATTTGCTTTCGAGTTTCGCATGCTGTAGTACGAACCTGATATTCGGTCGACTGCTTATTGCAGTCACCAATTCATGAACGTAGGCGGCTACCCAGGTGACTCACGAACAAGAAAGTGACGTCTACTATGAACCTTTCAGCAGACACGATAGCAGTTACACCGACTGCTTGCGTCGCGGAAGCCATCACGAGTGTGCCTCGACGCGCTGTGCGGCCTATTTTATTGAACGCAACCAATGGAAATGGGGAAGTGGCATTTTTCTTCATCATCATCATCGACAGCATGACATCAGTGTTCAACACCGATGCTTCACTGCCGTACAATTATGACTTATTGGAAAGCCTTACTGTAAAGAAAAGAATAAA
>NW_008751890.1:853315-853991 GCF_000715545.1 Opisthorchis viverrini | reverse complement strand
GTAAGTAAGTAAGTGAGTAATTAAGTAAGTTAGGAAGGAAGGAAGTAGTGCGTAAGCAACGTGAAAGAGCTCGTACCAGCAATTTTGCGACATGGTTCATGTGCCTGTTCAGTCGTGCTGGCATGACTCTCAAGTCCTATTGTGCTCCACTATTTGTCATTTTAAATAGAGGAGTAGGACCATTAAGCGGACAACGTTTACTTCCTGTTGTTCAAGAGCTACTTATCCACAGCCAATAATGAGTCTAAAACTTCCAGTAGACAAATTGTCGATTCCATGAAACCGATGATAAAAGTGATGAAGAAAACTGATGACATTTGGTTGCAGAGATTGCATGGCTGTAAATATGGCCTCGAATACCATCGTGGAAAGAAATCCATTCCGGCTAGACAGAAGTACACAACTGGAATAGTGGTGACAGTAATTTTCCTGCACTACAGCGAAATATTGGCGAATAAGTATGAATATGCTTGTATAGATTATATGTATGTTGCGTTGGAAGAAATGATTTTGCTCAACGTAAATTTCGATAAGCCCAGTAAAAACTTGGTCTTTCAAAGCACAATAAAGTTTAGCTTCATACTGGCTATTAAAAAAACTTCACAATCTTTTTGGACAGTTTTATACGACTTTCAGGCAGAAACAACAAGGTCTTACTGGTTTCCTGTTAAGATCG
>NW_008751890.1:843829-850997 GCF_000715545.1 Opisthorchis viverrini | reverse complement strand
GTCAAGGTGGCAGCTTTAGGTCGGGCGTGAGGTAGCAAGTGACATTGAGATGAATCCCCTTGAACGTTACGGAACAGTTCAGCTTCCCGGTCAGTTTGAGGCTTCCACCAGATGCATTACGAACGATGCACTTTGTGGGTTCCACTGGTGGCCTTCCAATTTCGTTCCAGGTTCGTTTTGAAATCAAGGTGAGGTCAGAACCTGTATCCAGTTGGAGGGTAACTGGTGTGCCATTGATACATAATGTGACAAATTTACGTCGGCCGGGTGATTTCATCCTGAATGTGGCGGTCATGGTCTCTGCCTGCGTCCGTTTGTCGAGTCGGTGTTTGCGCGAGCTTCTGAAGTTGCCTCTGCAGCATTCTTCTTTGTGACCCTTTCGACTGCACTTACTGCCCTTGTGGTTCCGGTAGGGACGGTGGCGTGAATAGTGCCATTCTTCACAAAAGCAACAGGGTGTGGGCGGTTTTCTTGGAGTTCGTTTTGAACTTGACTTCCTTTTTGAAGTTACTTTGCATACCATATCCGGATGATGGAATTTGGAATGTCCAATCATGGCAGCATCAGCTTCGAGATTGATGAGATGCTGGCATTCGGTGGTAAGTTTCTGAAGCGTCAACTCTGGATCCTGTTAAATTCGATTCAGTAGCCGGGTCCGAATATCTGCATCGTGTGGCCATTGAAGGCCAGTCACAACGATGAGACACTTGAATTGATCATCGGTCATGGAGCTGAGCTGAAAGCGCTCGCCTTCTCTGTTGACCACACCGGCATCGAAAATGAATTCAGTAATCGAGTTGGCAGCAGCATCTGTGGAAGAAGATGGAAGCTCAAACGTTTTTGTCGCGTTCACCGACATGCTGCGCATCAGAGATTCAACAAGCCTCATTTGAGCTTTTTCGAACTGCTTCTGTTGTTGCTGTGAAATTAATTGGAGTTGCTCTGTCGAAATCGACATCGTGGGTTCGGGTTGTCACCAGTTGTTATGTCTTGATGGACGGTAGTGCAACCCTGTATCGGTCCCTTGGCGTCCTGCTCCCCCCACTATGGTATATCAAAAGGCACGGTAGCTCTACACAGCCCTTTATGGAGACAAAGGAAAATCAGTACAACTGTATTTATAGGGTAGTCACAGGGTGTTCCACAAGGTCGTACCAGAATGTCCGTAAGGGGGCGAGAAGCGTCGAGTCAAAGGTGCTTGACTCGCATTCTGACCAACCAGGGTATGCCTTCGTCTGGCCCGTGTCCTGCACGTGACACATCTGTCCAAATGATGTGATGTTCGGTTATTAGGGACGGCTGGCCCCCGAACAAAATTCGAAAAGTAAAGTTATTTCGAGCGATTTTAAACACAGGATAGTTTTTATTCAAAACCTAAGAAAGGACCGTGATTCGTAAGTTACATTTATTTCCTCGACACACAGAGGAGGTTTCAATAAAATTCCAAGCTGTGTGCTGTAACTGATTCATTCCTAAACAAACTTAATGAGATTTGTGTGGTTAACTCGCTGAAAAAGGCTGTCTGGTGTCCAATACCCAAGAACGGTTATTTTCGTGGTTACGTCGAGATTGAGAAGACAGAATATAATTATGGGTGCTTACAGGAAATAAACAGACGGGACAGCCACGATGTGGTAGACTAATATCAGTGGAATCCACAGATCGGAATGCAGAATACATACTTCAAACGGGTGAAATCATTTATCGAAAATACGAACCAAGGAATCCAGCCAGAAGACTGAATCAAGAGGTCACTAAAGACAACTGTCAATCGCACCAATGAATAATAAATTTCACGACTAATCCATTTACAAAGTAAATACCTAGCCAGAGTTTATGTAGATTAAAGGGTCACTGAGAGCGTGTCTTAAAACTAAGTTTGTCATCTCAGTTCGTGATTTAAGCCTGTAAGTGAATAGTTACTGTGTTCGTGATGCCAACTTTCATTACTTACAGATCTACTGCCAGGTGAAACGGCTGCGACGACCTTTATAGCCAGAAAACAAACTAAAAGTAATCGCTTTGTCTTGGAATAGTACATATTATGTGTAAAATCGGAAATTCCATGGATATTTGAAACCAGCCATAAGTTCAGTTCGATTGGTATGTGAACTCCGTTAGTCGGACCTGAGGTGACTGATTTGAGGTGATAATTATATTTACACTATCTGCTGGGTGGATATCTTCATGTGCTAATTGCTTGAGGAGCGGTGATGCACATGTGATTCATTTAAATGTGACAGGTATGATCAATCCAATGTGTAAATTATTTTATAAACACCCGTTGTGGCCACTCAACTGCAGGCTCTAAAGTGACCATCTCAGTTGTTAGGGAGGAAGCAAGAGAGCAAAATTGACTCAGAGTGAACAGTGTGAAATGGGTGGAATGTGTTCGTACTTGTGGGTGTCTGTGATACATTAGCATTACACTTTGCGGTCCGAATTCATTGTTACACAAGGTACTGTACATACGTAGCTTTGCTTCAAGCGGTGGATCAATGGGTAGCAACTTGTGCATATGTGTGGCAGGATATCCACGGTTTAAGTAATTTTGCTCTCACTGGACTTGCATCTGACGCACTCTTACCAATTGTGAGTCATGTAAGGTATGATTAGCTGGTGGTTGAAATCGTGACTTTCGAGAAAACTGAGGAATTGCTTTTTAGTTTGCATAAATTCACTCTCCAACCTTGGGAATACGAAAACACAAGTCCCGGATAGACTGAGAATAATAGAAAAGTTTTGTGTCGGAATGCGAATTCGGTACTGTAAATTTCAAGCTTGACAAAATAAGAGAAGACTTGTATATACTTAGCGGAAGCAGTCTTCTCTTCATTAAGCTGACCTTCCTAAAGTTCATAAAACTGAGTACATTCGCACAAAATAAGTGCTTGATACGTCATACACATCTTTCGGTGAACCCCTTTGGTAAGGAACATCCAAACCTGACGTTTTTCAGGAAGTAGGCTAAAAGGTGGTGCCCTAAAATTGGTGAGACAAACAGATGAAAATGTCCAAATGAGAAAGTGCAGCAGAGGAAACTGAGTATTTGGCGTGTTCAAGTAAGAAAGGCAGGGATAAAGGAATTTTTGTCGTATTCGCGGTTGCTGTAACTCTAAATACCTTATTAAAATTTAGAACCTGATTAGGAATACAAACTAACCTGCTGATCATCTCTCTAGTCTAAGCATATAAGCCTTCTAGATTGACCACTTTTTCATGGCTCTATTAGTGATGCATCCATCCTCGTATATGTTTATGATGCCGTGAGGTCTTAATGATGAATAGGATTAATTTTGAGCTGATGATACCGAGGTCGAAACAATCTATCTACGAATTACCGCCCGACCTCAAAAATCTTTTTGACTTGACTGTTGAATGATGATTACAGGATTTAACCAAACAATTTGGAGAGAAACAAGGCGCGAGGCAATGTCAACTGACCGTTTTCGGTTATTTGGTAAAGACGTTTCTAGTGATTCACGCGAGACTGGAAATTCTTGCGTTGCTATAGAGACCGGGCGCAGACGCGTGGTTTGTGTCTGTAAGTACACCAAAAACTGCACGGGCACTGTCACTAGGGCGGAAAGTCAATGTGAATATGATTTTTAGAGGAACACGCCCGGAGGTTGCTCTTTGCCACAGATGCATTGGCGAATTACTCTACCTGGTAGCATTGTGGTAAGCCACTGATTATACCTGTCCTCATTATGCGTGACCCATTATTCGCGGTTGAGCTGCGTATTCAGTCTTGATACATCTGCTCAAAAGTGGTTCTCAGAACGTGCTTACACAGTCTCCCATGGCTTAAATGTTGATTCATGGTAAACATTATCCCAAGGGAAATGCCGTATTGGGTCGCCGGTAGTTGAGACCACTATATTTACCGTTTTCCTAATTAACTTGCTGTGGCAAGCACAGAGCTTTTTATCATGAACCTAGTAGTTTCTGTGACAGCACGTGACTACAGAGACTTGATCGGACACTACGTCGGTGCATGCCGGTGAACCTACAATCAGAGATTGTCAGTGAAGACCATTGCGTTCGGTAAATGAATCCATGCCTTGAACCCGTGTTCCTGGCGCACCGCACTCTGAAACAGACGGAGCAGCCCGTTGCGGTAGATTAGCTGATTTGCTACAAAGTGACGTTCAAAGAAGGAAAGCAGATAATTTCCTGAAGCCCCATGTTTGAGTCTTCTCACTTAAGTTAACATCAGAATTCTACAGTCTCCGATAAATTCTGTAATAAACTTATCATAAAATTCATTATTCCGACTGAATATCGTTATTTTCACTTCACAAGTGTCCATTCCATACACCACTGTTCTACGTGCGTCACTGTTTGTTATCACATAAGGATGCGCTCAGCAACTGAGTAAAATGCCGCGCATAATGAAATTTGTTTTATGAAGTTCACTGTTTTCTTACACACAAGCCGCACTGCCGTAAGAACCGTCCTGTGGTCTAAATGCACATGAATGAACTAATCAAGACGGTTTCGCTCAATACTTCAAATCTCCGCTTCATCCAAAGTCTTTCACTGCTCTAATCAAGGAAGAACATTGAAAAGCGAATCCCATTGGTTGATTCTTATTAACTACACTCCCTTCTTTGTCACCGCACAATTTGGATGCCGTCTTTAGCATGCTTAATCGCTTCTTCAGGGTAACCGAAATATGTGCAGTCCAAAAGTGGAACAGCTATCTCATTTTGTTAATCTCAAAAGCAGCGTTGAGAGATCAGTTCTTTTAACTTATTATTCTGGATCGTGAGAGCAAAACCGGTAGAGTTTAAATACTTGCGTTTGAAGGCTGTACGAGAAGCAAGCAGAATGAGACATTACCTACCCACCTTCACTGGCGTGACCTTTCGGAGCGAGAACTATCAATGAACAATGAACCGGCCGTAGTAAAATGTGAGAATATCCCAAGAAAGCTGAGTTTGTTAAATGCAACCTGTTGAGGAAGTGCATAAAAAGAGCTAAGGTTGGTGATTCAGTGGGGACATCTTAAGTAACGCAAATTCCCATGGGCGCAACTTCCCAAACGCGTATGGCGCATTTTCATTGATTTTCCGCTTCAAGGGGATTCGGGCCCCAAAAGAGAAAACATTCGGCTGTCTTCTTTCTCAGTATGGTCGTTGGCTTGTTCGCTGAGCTGGGCAATTTGGTTGCAAACGTTTCATCACCAATCGAGGTGACATCATGAGTGCGTAGTTGTGCGTAGCGGTGGGTTAGTGGTTGTGCACAACCACCATCTACGCTACCTGAGCTACCGACATTCTCCTGTTTCTCAGTATACCTGAAATCCTTCCCAATTGTTAAGTGAAACTTATGAACCTCACACAAGGAGCACAGTGTGAATACGGTTTTCTTCCTGGCGTGTGATCGTCAAGAGCGCTTCACTCTGGTGCTTCCTCTAGAGTCAGCCTTCTGTTGTAAAAATCGTTGTCCTCAACTGTCAATTCCTTACCACTGTTTACATCAATTAATTATTTCCCCTCGGCTCTAATCGTTCAGTGGCTTATTTCAGTCACAATCACGAGCTGGCAGTGATAATATCTGGCTACCTGGTTAAAGTTGTACGCCTGCTGGATGGTATTCTGGTGCTTACGATGACTATTTCGCTAGTTAGTCCCAAGTATGTACGTCCCTCAGTAAATTTGCTGCAAATCCATGCATCTGGTCTGTCGCGGTGTCTAAGAAAAGTGGTGAAAGCAACATTGTTCCCTGTCGGAAACACATTCCTTGTGAAAATGGCACACCATCCCGCAGGCCAATTCGGAGCTCTCCACTGCTTACTTACTGTGTACCTGGATGGAATTTCACAGGATGTACTAGAATCAGTATACCCTGTCACACTGTTGCTCAATATGTGCTAGTCATCTGCCAATCAGGTAACGCTTTGTTCATCAGATTCACAAATGGATATAAACTTCAATCATTCCACTGGTAATGTGTGTTGTGAAACATCAAGGAAACTGATGAGTAGAACGGAACCGGAACAGAGTCAAATACTACATGTTGTTTTGTCAAAAAAGACACATGCACTGTTTG
Organism: Opisthorchis viverrini; assembly: GCF_000715545.1. NCBI lineage: Eukaryota > Metazoa > Platyhelminthes > Trematoda > Opisthorchiida > Opisthorchiidae > Opisthorchis > Opisthorchis viverrini. The sequence continues at coordinate 844,940 of NW_008751890.1, read as the reverse complement.
TTCTGGCGGTCATGTTATGTGTTGCGATTATTATGTATCCCGTTTTGTTCTCGGATATTGAGGATTCTGATATATATGTAAGTCGCATAAGCTCAAGTGTCTGAGAGTTCTATTAGACCAACTACCTCTTCGAATGCTTGAAAATCAAACATAGTTGCTTCAAATGTTTACACCAACTAACATTAACTCGTGCATTTAATATGAATTCTAGAGAATATCCTACAGGTGTTTACTCTACTTGGTAAATATTATCAATTTACATTATGCATCACTTCTGTTGGAAATATGTGGACCCACCAAGTTCAACATACGTAAACACTGTTCGCCAACTTCAATCAATCTTTTAGCTTCTGTACAGACAACCAGTACATACTCTGTACTTATTGTTCTTGTTTGGTCATCATTACTTTGCCCAAAAGAATCATGAATAGAAAATTTACGGATGAAAAACGCTGGTCGAATGCCGGCCGTCCAGCATTTGATTGCATATTAACTTGCCTTGAAGATCCGATGACCATCTGTTTCAGAGGCTTGGATAAGCCTAGCTCCTGTATTTCAAACTAAACATTAAGTTAGTTTTGTATCGCACACGTAGATAACACAAGCCGGGGGATTCTTCAGAATAAGACTTAAGCATGCCGGCTATAGTTAATCAGCCTGTGAACCAGAAATAAAATGACGATTATGGAGCACGCCGTTTGTCTCTTGTGGATGCCAATGACATCCTCAAAGGTCGCAGTCACCAAAGTGACTGCAATCGAAAGATTATGCAACAGAAATACTTTAAATGCACCGGGCTTCTGTTGAACTAAACAGCATCCTCACGTTTTGTGCAGTTAAGGCCCCGGAATGCATTTGAATCCAGCTCTCACTGCTGACTGCTAACACCACTGATAAAAGCATTCTATATGGTGGTAAAAACGCACATACGTTGAAAAGAACGCACATGCGAATTGCGGAATTATTTTGGCAGTTCGGAGGTTACTCTTTTTGAGTTATTGGAACTGCTCCGATAAGTGGAAAAATAAGGCAAATCAAGATACAAACGCTGCTGATACCGTTATGCAGAATGTCACCGACTCGCCCAGACGATATATATATATATATATAA
>NW_008751890.1:788712-841283 GCF_000715545.1 Opisthorchis viverrini | reverse complement strand
ATATATATATATATATATATATATATATATTCGATGTGGCATCATCAAAATTTGCGCATGGTGGGCGACGTAGTGCGTCTGTGAGGGTGAATAGTATAGTGACACACATTTCACGAAAACCTATATGGGTCGTTCATCATCAGTATGCACGATTCCAAGTTAGTTGAACAATGTTTCTTTTAGTGGTAGTGCGTCTGTGAGGGTGCATTAAATAGTGACACACATTTCACGAAAACCTATATGGGTCGTTCATCATCAGTATGCACGATTCCAAGTTAGTTGAACAATGTTGCTGGTCTTTTAGTGTAGTTTACTATCTCACATGACCCTTTTTCGATCTTGTGACGTCAGAAGCTTGTAGTTTATGTGTGTGCAGTTGCAACCGAACCAGAAGTGTCCACCATACGCTTCGACCGGTTTTTTTAAATCAGGTTACCGTACGAATTTGCCTCGTGCTGCCAGCTGATGATGCTGTTGTGATGTCACTTGACCTAGGTCATCCAGATATCTTGACCATATCCTCCAGCACCCTTTGAACATTTCAAAGTCCCACTTTGCCAGGATCTCCTTCATACCCACTCTTTCATTCGTGCGTATCTGTCTACTTGTCGGATAAAACATGGGTACGGAATACAGTGATAGCACAGGTGGTTTGCTTTCACTTTACGTCATATCGGTTTGGGGACCGTTTGCTATGTTACCTTAACTGACATATTGAATTGAGGCGGGACAACGCAGCAAAGCCCTGTAACTTGAGTCTTGTCAATCAACATGGGCGTGCTGTCTTTTATACATGTCCACACCTCAGAAGCAATAGCCACGTGAGAAGTCCGCAAAAGGATCTCACTAGAAAGGGCAAATAGAATAGATATCCGGGTATAGGTTGGAACCCCCTGGACGAGTACTCCTAGCTTACGCCTGCATTCAAAGAGGAGCGGCCTATGCAAATCTGCCGGCGAATCTCTCTAAGTAGTATTGACCGGGTGTGGCCTTCGCTTCTTTCCTTTTGGCTGCTCTGGTGGCCAGCCCGTACGATTGCGCTCTGATTCACTGAAAAAGCACGGTTTCTCCACACAAGTGAATCAAGAAAATCAACTCAAACAGCAACGGAGCTTTTGAAACAAAATGCCGGAAATTTATACATGTGATAAAAAAGTGGCGGTTTAATGGTCGTCACTGAAGACTTTCCAATGTGACTGAATGTGACTGCTATTATGGTTCCTCCCAAAAATAGCCTAATACGGTAGTCCCCCGACAAAAAGCCTTGAACAATGGGAGTTTGCTAAGATAACGCCTTTTTTGTAGAGGTGAGTTACCATGGAAGAAAACGCGTGACTGTAAAGAAAATTTATTTGGAGGTACGGGAATCCTAAAAGTCATCGCCCCTGGAAGAGGAAATTATGGAAGTGTATGGCTAAGCCTACAGTTTGTCAAGGATGAAAATTCTCTCCAGAGGAAGCAATCTTAACCAGGGAAAATAATTTTACAAATCCGCTCTCCACAGTGTATAATCTTGTACCAACTGTCCCCAGTTATTAAAACGTAACTTTGTACAACACGTCCTTAAAAGTAGGTCGCGGGCGCAAATTTACTGTGACTAGCGTGTATGATAGTGGTTTGAACTGTGACTATATTTTGGAAGCCCCCGGCATAAACATCACTTGTACCATCCGTAAATGTCCATTTACGGTTCAGCGGTCCAGATGGCAAAATTATTTACCGTAGTAAAGCTCTGAATGCGCAGTTTGTTTATTAATGGTAAGTAAGACATACTGAAATATCGGGAGGATAAGCTCTTCCTTGAGCCAGGTACCCCACAATATCTATGGGAAGATAGCTCTTAGCGTTGGGGGAGAAACTAACTATGACCAAACCGAGTAGAACAGGAAGGGAAGTAGGAAATTTCCCCAGGATTACTATCTTGTTTGTTCGAAAATGACAGTAACCTTGATACACTGTGTGGACGTAGACCCAAAGCGAACTCGTATGGGCTTCTACACGGCAGGTTAGATCATTGTGAAAAAATGGAAAGCTATTTGCAGCCAAAGCTTTGGATCACGTTCTACCAGTTTTAAGAGGAGGTATAAACTGTATATTTGGGGTGGTTGAGAATGGCATGGAAAATAGAATTCATATAGTGACCAAACTACACCAGGCATGTGTGTAAACTGAGATAAAATAAAAACGCAAATTATGGACTGCCGACGTTTCTACCGAAGCGGCCAATACGGACCAGGTTCGGTACACTATTCATTTATAGAGGTTCGCATCTTCTTTGAAATTTCAGGGCGAATCAGCGGTCTTCAACCTATGCTTCATGTGAAGCGTTTCTCGGGAAAATGTTTGCTCTTTCTAGGTAAAGCTGATCATTTTATTTTGTGGGGGAAAGGTTCAAACGGTACTCAAAACAATGTAAGAAGCCAAGCTTTAAAGAAATTTTTAAAAATATGATCTCTGTAAAGCCGGTTTCAGTAAACATATCACTGGTGCCCAAAGATTTTTCCTTCTAAAGAAGAATGATCCGTATTTCTTTCAGGGCAATATCTATATTTTCCTAACATACTTTAGGATAAGCTTAATTTGACAGGTGTTTTATTCGGTAACTAATAGGTAAAATAATCTTTCTCTGCTTAACGTATATGGTCTGGCTTCTGATGCAAACAAGCAACAAAGGAACTAATTTAACGATCTAAGTAAAAGTTTTCAAACAGTCACGATAATACCAGTTTACCATTCTTTTTTCTAAGAAATATTAATCTGAGTAAATTGAAAGTCACGTCTGCTGCATTTTTATTGTCTGAATGACATACGTCTACGTCTTGTTGTATTTAACGTGATATATCAACTGTTCAGAAGACAAGATTTCAATCTAAACTGTGACTTTTGTTCTCCTTATGCTATCATAATTCTATCAGTTAATTCACATTCAATGGTGTTAACACGACCTGACCATGTATTTTCTGATGTTGATGTCAAATGAAGAAAAATTGGAACTATTTAGCCAGATGGAGGATGCTAAATTATTACATTTCGACACAGGAACCTTGCCCAAAAAATGATGAAAAATGTTAAACAGCTTAGTTAGTACGGTCAGATGATTTCTCCCGTCTTTGCAACATTAAGTAAAACTCATCTAGGTGAGAAGAATCAACTGGCTTAACGTTACTCTGAAGGAATGTTGTTCTTGATTTCTCTACTGAATTTTTCAAAGACAGTTTTTTACGAAAGAATGAACAATTCTGGAATTTTCTTGGCACATTCGGTATACAGTGCCAGAACTTCTACCTTTGTTGCTGTAGCTACTCGTCACGACGGGCATGCACTTTGGCAAGACAACCTATTTACGTATGAAACACAGGCAGAACCGATAACCCTTGGATCATGGGAAATTACCTAGCAAAGCCTATCATACAAGACATTTGAATTCGCTCAATGTATTTTAATACTTCTTTCTTCCGACAGAAAGCACTCATGGCATTTGCATGGGTACACACTTTTATTCTACATTCAGTTATTCCCAGAGAAACCCTACATCTTCCAATTATTTATTGCATATTTGATTTGCACATGGGAATGATTTTCAGGGAAACCTGGCGCAAACGTAATTCTCGATGAATATTTCCAGTCATACCACTTTGACATTCGGTTTGTGGATGAATGAAGTGGGGGCTAGAAGTCGAGCCGGTCCTGGACAGAAAAGACTGTAGAGTTTGTTGGGTATCAGGCAGAACGCTCAAAGAAAGTGTCTCGAACGTTGTTGGGCCTTCCGTCCACATAATGAGGGCAAGAACAAAATTTGTTTTTTTACGGCAACTGGGAAGATGCTTCAAGGGCCTTATGCTGAGAAACTAGTCTTCTTCAAGCAACCGTGGGTATATAAATGGAGACATAGACGAACTCCAAGATGAAGCACTCGGACGAGTAATGTATGCTGCGTTTGCCATGTGGCAAACGTGGACTCAGCATGCCTGTCTATATTGAGTTGCCAGAAACAGTTAGCCCTAAACGCCATATTCTGGAGGGACTTCAAGAATAAACTAAAGTGACCTTGTGGAGATGTTGGTGTTCTCAAAAAATGAATCGTGCGTCATGAGACGTTGGAAAATTGACCGGAGGCGAGCGTTGCTGAGGCTGCTCTAATGGTATTAAAAGCCGAGAAATGTGTTTTCAAAGTATGCTACAAAGATAGAGATTGAAGAAAGGTAGAGAAGTTCACTGGGCATATGATCACAAGTGTCTGAGTTCGTAACTTGTATCCAGTTTGTAATTACAACCACCTTCGGATGGATGAGATTTGGAGGTACTAGGCATGAAGAGCATCTTTTGACGAAGCTTTTCTAACATGCTCCATGCGTTTAAAAACTTCCTTAGATATTTCACTATAACACCAAACAAGGCAACATTCGTTGTTGGATTTACGGGTCTGCAGACGATGTTTCTGCAGATGATGATGTATGATGGTCTTAACGGATAGAAAACACTGGAGAACGACCCATTTGGTATTGGTTAGCGGATCTTTGGGAAGAGTCTATATCCAATAAAACCAATAGACGCTACCGCACGTGCGTCGCATGTTTCCAACTAATTCGATGATGAATTAAGATGGGCCTATTGTATTGTCATGCTCATTCATAAAACGAAACATAAAGACTGCCCCTGTGGTGCATGGACATCACTGCCATGGTAAAAATATGCGGCAACTCCGCTATGAATCCAGTAATTCGCACACCCCAAACTGATTTGAAAGAGGGTATCAGGTCTAGGTAATGTCTTATAAGTCATCTGATTATGGGTATTTTTGCTCTGTCATGCGTCAGTGTTTATGCAACGGTCGATTCAAACAGAATTATTGTGTAGAAATGTTTTACTTATTTTATGGCAGACTGCAGACTTCAAGACGGGATTATTAGCCTCATTCGAGCTAAAGTATATGGTCTATTGAATGCAGAGCAGCGTTTGAGCTCATTTGTGAAAAAGGCTACGTGGCTGGTTCATAAAAGAGTATCTTGTGAGTACTCTCCTTCACCCAATGGAGAAAATCACTATCAGCTCTCCTTTAAATGATCTCTCAAGAGAGAGTGAGAGAGCGAATGTAAATGTGATTGAGATACGCACTGCTGATGAAACCCAAAACGGGCGAAACAGCCACGTACTGCTTTTAACAAGACGAAATCTCAATTGTAGATATGGTTCAGTACAGAACTACTTACGGTGCTGCGCACAAACTGGTTTGTGTTTATGAATTGAAATAACACCTGCGTATCGCTTGTGGAGTGCAGTAAGACAGGTGTAAGATAGGCAAAAAGATCAGCCATGCATTAAATGATATATACAGAAATACTAAAAACGATATAATCCTGGCAAATCCGTCGCTTTCTCCAGGCATTTTTATTTGAACTCAAAGTGAACAATCTCAGTGCACAGAAGTTGTTTTTCCCTATGTAAATCTTTGGTGGAATACAAACGGAAATTTCATGGACAATGCAGATATCACAATGCCTAGTGACGGTTAGAAACTTGTAAACAGGGGATTGATCTCAATAGAATACATATTTCGTGTGCATAGAGAATCATGGTCCAAAGTGTATACAAGCTTGAAGGGATTTTTCACACCGCTTACTAAGCACATCAGGAACAGTGGGTAAGCTGTCCACTAGCCAACGAGCTTGTAGATCCACGTACGCACACACTTCCTCTAAATGCGATTCTAGTTTTTTGTGTTATGAGTCTATCTGTAGGCGCAAAATCTTCGTCTACGGTATTTAGTTATACAGTAAACCAGAAATTAAACCAAACACTGTGAATAAGTGCAGAATTCTTCTGATCTATTCTTCCACTAATACCTTCAAATCCATACCAATGTCATTCCGAACATTTTATTTAACTGAAGGGGTAATTTTAATTTCACAGATATGTTCTGACTTTTCTATAATTACGACCCAGGTTTTGTATCATATTAGGTATTATTGTTTCTCCAAGTGATGGCACTATTTTAGTTTTTTGAGACGATGTTTTTCAAAGGGGGATCTTTCCGGACGGACTAGACACGAGGCCCAACTAGACGGTCTCCTTACAACGAACACTTCCACTCCGTAACGAAAATATGTTCTACTAGATCAAGGTTTTTTCCTTGAGTCAGTTAAGAGCATCAGACTATATCGGAGTTAATTCAGAGATTCGTTCTTACAAATATTCAAATCCAGGCTCAATGTTTATACAATCAGCTTTCAAAAACGGCATCAGTTCTGGTCTAACCCATGCTTGGCTGACCTCATTCCCGGAATTACCAGACACGCAGAGGATCTCGATGAGTAGTTGAATACGAACTCTGAAACATATATTTACTGCACGGGCTAACGGACATGTGCGTGTCACTATCAATCGGTTAAGGAACATGTGCTACTGAAGAATCAAAGACAACTCGGTTCACCTGGCAGAATACATTCTACGAATGGTTCATGACAATAAAGCTTTATTTGTCATTGATTTACGTCAGGATTAAAATATGACTGTTCAAAAGACACGAACCAGTAAAGAGTGAGATATACCGCTGAATCATTTATCTTCAAAAGCAACACAAATCTGTGCTAAGCGGGTGAAGAAAACGTCAAGTCGGAGAAGGTCTCGAATCCGCATAGTAATGATCATTGTCCCAAAATAATTCACGGTTATATCCGTATTATTGGGACTTCCATAAAGCCGGAGAACGGATACGAGGCTATAAAAGACAGCATCTCTAGGAGCTCAAGCAGTAAAAATCAAGTGATCGAATCCCTGGTTTTATTAAAGAAAAATTGAAATTTCCGGCTCCTCTGCCAACAAATTGAACATTGACTTAGTAGTATAAAAGAAACGTTTTTGATACTGCCTTTTATGGATATTTAGATCTTCATAAAATATCGGATGTAATTGGGTCGGAAAGTGGATGGAACAATATACACTCACACGTATTTCGGGACCAGACCTGACACATGTGCACATATAAAATAAAAAATTAAGAAGCCCAGTAAAGTATATCACAGAGATTTTGTTGCTGATTTCACTTGTGATCGAAACTTTTAGATCCATGAAAAGCGCATACGACGCAACAAAAATGGTGTCCTTTTAGTATGAAAACTTGTGATATTGATGCAATATAATATCCCTTCCGCAGAACTGTTTACCAGGATGAATAAAATCCTACAATTACCAACCACTGTTCTTGCGTATCATTGCATAGGGAAAGTTAAACAATTTTCCCATCCACTTTGGTACCAATGTGTTCGTAAAAGCTTTGTACGATCACTGCAGTACAAAGCTTGGACACGACGGACAGATTACTCACGTTCTGACTAGAAGATTCAGGCTGATAAAAACAAGTGGCAGTCACAAGCGTATGAAACGTATGGTCCAGCCGGCGGGTGTGGGGAGAATATTTAAATCATCTTTATTCCCTTTGTCATTACTCCCCAGGATTCTTCAGCTTCGAACACAAAGTTTGATTCTTCATGGTTTCTTTTCATCTGGGAGTCAAAGGATCAAAATTATTCGTATTTACGCAATGTTAATATTGCCAATGTTAACGGTTGACACCGCAACCCGTTTGTGGCTTATTTGTTTGGGTAGACGGCAAGGATGAGAACATTATGCTAACTTTGTCAAGATGAAAGAAAATTAATCAATTAATTGAATAAATTGAATGGTCAGCTTCTAAATGGTCATGTATAATGTGTAGTCAGCCAAACAATATGTGGAAAAGAACAAGGACATTCGGAATCAAGGCGTTCCTTTTATGATAAACATGTTGCCATGGTAAAACGGTAAGTATACTGACGTGCGAGGCAGGCGCACAGTAGTTAGGATATAGCCTGAAGATGCAACCCTGGTCGCATTTCATTTTTGCCAAACGTTCTCGCAGGAAAAGAATATCAGAACTTTTGTTGACTCTGCTGTATGTTGACTCAAAGTATGAAACACAATTGAAAAGGTGAACTGCTAATAACACACCTTAATATCGCTAGCGTTCCAGCCAGCGGAAAAATACTTTAAAATTAAAGTGAACATATGTAAAACTTGACAGGTATCAAGGAATTCCCATGCTGGCGCGAGAGAACTATCATCAGAATATCACATGGAAAGGTCCTAAACGCATGCATATCAATGTCTTTGTTTAAAGTCATGCTTGAAGTCATTAAATAATAGGGCAGAACGACGGTCATTTTTGCAAACAAACCGGATGGGACACAGGTAACCAGCGAACGTCAGGTGCAGATAACACGTGCTCCAATTTTCCAGTATTGAGGCCTTCTGAGGAAATTTGTTCATATTTGATTGGTCAAATGCATAGCACTGGTTGCCTCAGACAGAATTAGCTTACATTTGATAGTTAATCATATTGTCATTTTACCGAAGAAAACCAGTGAACTGTTTCTCTGAAACCTCAACTTTATATACAATGAATTATCTGGCTCATGCTGTTCGAACTCATATTGAATAAATGTGAAAAATAATAAACTGACTCATTAGGTAAATGCTTGGCCCAACCGCACGTTTCGCTCACTCCCCCATTACATTTTCAGTACACTCACCCGGACGTCATTGAAATTGTGCTTACCTTACGTGGCAGTGAACCAATTCGATGGGCGGAAGTGATGATAAAGAGTATGCTGTATTACCAAGGCAGATTCCGGGAGGACAATGACACCTGTTCAACCACACACTTCCCTCAACGAAAACGTCGTTGTCCTGATACGCTCCCTTTGCGGTCGAACCGAATAGTTTTTCATGTGTTAATTGATGCCGCCTCTCGTCCAGATTTCATTCAGGCGTTTCAGGCATGGCACCGCCCATATTTAGAATGGAAATTTTACCAAGCCGAATATCACGAAGTAAGCAGTGATAATTGACGCCGTGTATAAATTAGTTTTTTGTGCAATATGCCTTGGTCACAGACGATCCTCATAAACTGTACGGTTAGAGCCGCCCTCAAAATCAAGATAGACAGATTCTAATTAGAGGTGCGGGATTGAAACAGCGTCATTTGTGCTACCAGGATACACTGCATAGACCGCTTGGCTGCATAGTTAACTAGTCCATTAGATGTCCCCGTCAACTTATTGAATGAGTCTTCCTGGATATATATGTTCGCTTCAAATTAAACCGGTCGTATTTCACTGATTCTCGAGTGCTGTACACACCGTTGACTTGATTCCAACTGGACCTAGTGTCTTCTTCCAATATTCCAGTTCTAGCTATCTTGCCTCTGAAATTGTCCATCAGGCATATGGGGGCGGGGAAGATCTGACCAGTTTCTGACAGTTGAGCATAGAATCCGTACTTTNTGCTGGCTGAATTTTGTAAATCTTGCCATCGGCAACCACAAATATCTGGCTGGCCCAGTTAACTTGCGCCAGCATTCCTAGATTGGTGTGATTTGCTATTGCATATCCGAAAGTGCTTTCGAAAAGAAGGTATAATCTGACCTGGCCAATTCCATTTTTTCTGATCAGCTAACCGGGTCTCATGTAGTGCAGGTGGATTTGGTGTGTAGAGCTTGATTTCTTTTGCAGTGATAGCAATTTACTTTCAGGCAAGCCGAGTCATATTTATCCTGATAGTCTTTCATTCCGTGTTCTAAGCCGTGGAACAAGTGTATTCCTTCTTTGTACGGTCTGTGTATGGAAGGTGGCCTTCTACATTTCACATTTTACAAAAACGACATCAAAAACAGCATCAAAAAACAGCATTATGAAAAAAGCGTCGATTATATCCCTTACACTAAATGGATGGCTTGGGATGGCCAAGAGAATATCACCTTTGACCCGTATTCGCCACGCTCATCTATAGCGGACACCAAATGTAACAGTATAATGGACACATGCAACATACGCTGGGATTCTATCAAAAAAGTTGTGTAGGATATGATGCCAGCGGTCGCAAAATACTGCATTTTTTCGAAAGACTGCAGAAGTTAAGGATCGCTGCGCTTCAGCTGTGAGACTTTAGCATCCCCCAATGTTGTCCTCGAGTGGATTATTAAGATAATTTATGGTGATGTAAGGCGGCCAAACACACTGAATTAAATCAGGCTGTTAAACCTCATACATTTTGGACGTGGCTGAGTGGGGTTTTGAGAAATTGAGGTGGGGTTACTTGCGGAAATACTCTTTGGGCAAGCGGAAGATTTCTGAATACCTGCAATCACCAAGCCCACCGGAACGAATATCTGTCAGGTACGTCAAGTACTTTATCTTCCCCGCATTAATTCACATCTTAGAACAAAGTCATTTGCTACTTGCAGAACGAATAACGTGTCCCCTGGGAGAATGTTCTACAATGGCACACAAAATCTGCTGGTGTCCCTCTACGTCACCGTTTCCTTCAAACATGTTTCAGTTCATGCTGTCAGCATTACAGAAATGCATTTCCGAATATTTAGCACGGAAGCTGCACAACCAAATAAAGTAACATGACAAGCCGCTCTCCCGAGTTCCGGTTTGTAGTGGTCTTTTCACACAGTTTTGTCTTGCCTGTACAAACTTGATTCTTCGGGCTACGACGACAAGCACGAAAGTTGAATGTTAATCGTACAAGATCTTATCGCAGCTCCACATGCTTATGGTTGAAATGAATATGTTCATTGAGTCCTATCGTCTGTCTCCAAAAACGTTCAAAAGTTTTTCATTAAACAAGTGTGGAGGCACATCATGGTGTTCATATTTTCTGCTCGTGAAGGTGATACGTCCCTAGTTTAGGAGGCATTTTTATCACCTCTACTCATAAAAAAATCAGGGAGAATAAACAAATTAACCTGAGGTATCGGCACTGTTCATTTCAACGTTTTGGACACCGAATGTGGGTAGACTCTTCATGGACAAATTTGTAGTAGAATAATGTCTATCTCACCATTTCCACCAAGTTTATACTACTCATGTCCTTCAAGTATAGATCATCTAGCTGCGTAGTAATTTCATTCTTGACAATAAGCTTTTAACACGGCTGATTATCTGGTGTTTTTATGTCAGTTTTTTGCGCAACTAAAATACTAGGCATGCTAGGCAGTGCTCGATATTCTGTGTGTGCTGTCAAACTTTCCTTTCACAGAAGCTACTGAGGCAAATGCCGAACTCACATCACTCTGGGATTCCATCTATGATGAAGCTTTTAGTGCCAGTCATTCTTCCGTCAACGGTTGAAAAGGTGAGTACCGAATCTGCCAAGCCCCAAGGTACTATGTAAAGCATAAGATTTTCTGTCACACACCATTCACTGGGGAGATATAACATTATTGTGCCATTTGTACTGTAGCTGATTTTGGCATCGTCAATAAAGTGCAGTACGAAAGTAATTTCTGGAATGCAGTTTCTAACAAATTGATAGCACTCATGGTACAAAATTACTTCCAGACCCAGAATATCAAGGTGCTGGGTACACAAGCTGGGCCATAAGTACTGTTTTACTTGTAAGAAATGATGGGTCATGGTAACAAGTGTCTATTAATGCCATCCACTCATTAAGCGTAGTTCTGGACGCGTTATACACCAGATTTTGCTGCATTTGCATGACTTCGCTCCAACATTTCAGTATTCTCATGGGCATAACCCAATTCGTTAGTTAATATTCGTGAATTAAAACTTCCTATTACTGATGTGAAGCGGCACTATTGTCGAATCGGCCAACAGGAATACACAATCTATTTTCAACTTCACGTCTCTCGGGGCGTGACACGTCAACGTTACAGTCAGGACAGGAACCTGGAATCGGGACATTTATCAATCACCATACTGCCTCCGATCTGAATATACGGTGCACCTAAACATCACAAATGTGGCCAACTTCTGGAGCATTGGAGAGGATGTAGAGTGCATTTTGTCATATTATAAATCTAGCAGGTACGAAAAACCAAGGTATCTCCAAAGGCTAAACCTTTGGGAGTTTTCATTTCCAACCTTCCACATAGCTTCCATTGTCGCTGCAGTATTCTCGTCCCAACCATAAGTCTTTTCATATAATCTCACACATGATAGCAGATTACTGAGACAGGAGCGATGTCGTGACGTCGTGGGAGTCGTGAAGTAAATCAACGCAGGGAAGTGTGCCACATTTCGTCTCTGTATGTGCTGGTAAATCTGGAGTATTCCGATTTGGTAGAGTAGCACAAACCAAACATGTTTTACAAACTTGGCTGTTTGTAGAGCTTACGCGTTGTTCTGCATGGAACACTCCCAACTATTCATTTCGGGAAACGCTTCCAGAAATATTCGCAGAACGATCGTCTACAAAATGTGTTCACTCTGGTGAAGGCAAATAACCTTGAACAGAAGGCCTGTTGATGGGAAGTCATTCCATATTTCACACATTTTCAGCACTGAAAACACAATTTTCCAGCGGTGAATATATGGCAAAACGGATGATCATTCTGTCTCCAGGTGAATTACTGTTCACTGATTACACCTTGGTAACCTTTCCTTCAGCTCGTGTGCCAAGTTTTCCAAGGACTTTAGTCTGCAGTGGAATAGCATCAAATCAGAAGCACCCATCATTCTATTCCACATCAGTCGTCCTGGGTTGTCACGAGGTGGACTGTATCCTTAGATGCACTCAGGGTATCGAGAAGTGGTGCGATTTGGGACTCAAAGGATAAATGGTCAGGTTGTATTCAACTGAGTCACAAATTAGGTCATCCAGTCTTTCCAGATTCATGAAATGAGTTACTGTAGTAAACAGTTCATAGGTTGAAATATGATGAGTCTTTGTACACTGAAGAACATTGTGCTCATCTTCATAGTCGCTGCATGGTTACGAATCCTTCCATTTGTTAGTCGCTGCAACTCGCTCCTCTTATTTAGTATATTTATGTTTGTGCTCTAGGAACGTAGTGAAGTGGGGAAGTTTGCGAGAGTTCTATGTCGACCAGGATTTCATCACTGAAGGTCAATAAGCGAAGAAAGAAACGGACAGAAAAAAAGTGCAGTGCAAAGTTATTTGCGACTTAGGATCCTTCAAATCGGGTACAGACTCAACAGAAAAGTGGTTCTTGCTTAGAACAGGAGGAATATAAGAAATTTCGAATGAAAGAAAGAAATGGAAGACACCGATAGCCAGGCGCTCTTGCTCATCCCAGTGCTTCATTCAGCGAATAAGATTACTCGGCTGATGTCGTCAACAAAAAGATATTATTGCTTGTGTAGTGTGCAGTCTTGTGTGCTCTGAGGTGCGTCCAGGGAGCTCGAACCTAGACCGATGAACAGTACGTATACGCCAACAAAGTTTCGACCGCCGATCGGCATGACCCAATGGGATACTAGTAAAATGGTTCAATTTTCGAAGACGATGTCAAATTTTGCTAACATCTACTTCGGATTGTTAGAAAAACTCGTTTGTCAGAAGTCTGTCCATTAACAGGCCTTCATTTAGCTAAGTTCAGTGGGTTACATAAGATAGGAAACCATCCTATCACCAAACCACTTAGTCTCTTTGCAATGGACTCAATCAGCGTTGTCTTCTGGCTCCATGCCGATGGCTATAGTCCTTTTTTGATCTACCCGAAAATCCCTAATTCTCAATAACATAAAGATCCGAGTTTAGCATTAACTGAAAAACTAAAATTTCCTTTTAGATGCTCATCCCAGTATTCAGCGATATAAATGAAATTATGGCTGAACTGCAATGTTCCTTAATTTTAACTTTAATGCGTTTGCTACTTCTCAGCAGACGGTATGCACCTGTCTACCATATGCAGGGTTATTTTTTTTGTTCTAACGTCTTTCCCAGACCAGTTGAAATATGGAAATGGAAATCGATCAGCTTCATCTCCAACATTAAGTGTCTATCAATGCGTGTATGTTTGTGTACACCCTTTGCCGCAAAGCACTCCTCATTTGGAATCGGCCTATAATCATCTCTCAAACAACATAAATATGAATGGATAAAGGTACACTGGTGAATCACTGTCTCTTTTACCATCCAGTTCTCCACTCTTCTGAAGGGTACAATCTCAAGTGTCGTCAGGCTGTGCGAATTGAAGTCTAGTGTATAATTTTCACAATTTTTGGCTGACGCTCGTCTGGTTTATGCCTCTGCAGCAAATTTATCATCTTTAGAAAGTTAAATAACAAAAGGACTCAATTTTCCTGTCAAATCGGACCAAGTTATTGGTTATGAAGCCGGAGTAGTGACCAGCGTGACATTTCAAAACCCGGTAGATGATCAGTTGAATGCTGCTCCATTTATCCAACTGACTTGAGATATACTTAGGCACTGTTCTAAGAAGCGCCATCAGTGTGCAGCTGAATGGACGGCTCCCTGTTTCACAATTATGACGGTGGAATTAGTAATAGGCATCCTAAAACTGTATCCTGCCTAGCTGTTTCACCCGGCATCTGATCTGTCCGTTCATCATCCAGAATCGTCGTGGTCTGTGCTTTTCCGTCCGTACGCACCCTTCTTAATCATTGTTTCTTAGTCTCATTGCTCCGCTTGTGTCCTAGGTTGCGTTGTACTCTGCTCTGTCATTGTTCCAGCGATTGACTGTAGCAGTATTTTACTGGTAATCTGTTTTCATTATGCTTGGCCAGTTCCCAGCATGTTGCTCCTCTTCTTGAGCCTCGGAAAATTAATTGGTATCATTTATGATTCCGTTAGAGACAACAGCAAATCAACGACACCTGCTGGAACATTTGACATTTGTGTAGACATCAGCAACCGCGCATAACTAATTTTCAGGTTATTCGGAATAGACTTTTTTACCAGCAGGTGAATGCTGCTGGAATGGTTGGCCATCAGGTCCTTTTAGACATATTCAGAGCCACGTAAATCCGCGACCGTTGGTAAAAATCCAAATGCTGTTGTTCTATGAATGCTACTCGTACAGATTTTTGTAGCCAGTAGCCACTGGATAGTGTCCAGTTAAGGCTTGCAGTAGCGAAAGAACAAACTAGAATGGACTACGGATCACTACACGGTCAGTGTACATTGTGCAATATATTCATCAAGAATTTCGAATCCTTTAAACACCGCTAAGGACCGTGTTAAGCATATTATATGGGATTGCCACATTAAAATTTAAGTCAAGATTGTGCTTCCTGAAAGATACACTTGCAGCAAGCGGGTATCTATCCCGAAGCACTGATGAATATTCGAAATGTGTTATTGTGTCTCTCGCCAGGTAGACAAGATTACCTCTGTATGGAATTTTCGCCACTAAATTCAGCCCCATTACTGAGCGACGGAATAATCTGACGCTTATTTTAACGTGCATTACCTCAAGCTATTGTTTATTTGGGAGAAAGCTTGAATGACATCGCCAAAGTAAGGCCCCGTGCCTGTACACCACATGTACAACTGGACTTAACAATTCGGTGACGGGTTCAGGCACACAACCAAGTGACTTCAGAATTCTAATTGTGGGTTTCAAGAGGATATCGACCGAACTGCAGTTCCTGTCATATTTTATTCTACGGCTTCTACGCTCAGATATAAGAATATGCTTCTATCTATGGAAGTTGTTGCTTCTTTTAGATTTATGCCTTCATTTTGCACGACGAAACGGATAGTGACTCAACCTGCTCAATAATCTCTCTGCTGTAGTTTTACATCCCATTCAAACAGGGCTCTGAGGATTTGATGCTCTAACTTTATATTGATTCCACTTTGTCCTGCGCATTGTTTAGACCACAGTAAAGTAACTGCCGACCTGGACAGCCCTTTTCATTTCGTTCTCAATCAACCTTCTGTAGACAGTTGCTTTCGACTCCAAATGAAATGCTCCGTTAGACCTTCACATACAGTTATTTTCGTGCAATTCCTGAACCGTGCACCATTTCAATAATCTGTGAGCTGTGAGCTAACTGACTTTGCGGCAGACATCTCACAGTACAGCTTCGGCCATTTACAAGCACGAGGCTTGCCTTCAGCAGACCGGTGTTTACCATCCGCTATTTTATAACAAGTGAGAGAAGAAAAGGGAAGTGACCGACAGTCTTTCTGCGTCTACCTATAGAAATGGCGCAGCCCAAAGGAATTTTGATGGAAGGACAATGACGATTCGATCATCACTGTTGTTTTCAGCCGTAATCCACATTTACATTGTACGATGGCTACAGCGGCCACAACTTCGTTTGCAGATGATGTGGGAAGAAAGGGATGAATGTCTACACGTTGGAAGTGGTAGCTGACATCATTAATACCCGAATCTTGGAGAGACAGTAAAGCTTTACAGTGGATATTGGGAATAAAAGTCTTGCACTGAATGCGACGGCCATGATGCGTTCGCGACGCCAAGCGCATGACTCGGCAGTATCTATCCGTGTTTCTATCGGCTACTGTGTCACTTCTTAGGGCAATGGTTAAACACGGGTGAGTTTATGGCGAATGGTTTTAAACTCCACTACCACGTCATGGTGTAAAATTTCCAGGCTCGTTTTCCCATTTGCATGGTTTTGGGAAAAGGATTCTTTAAGAATAATGTTTGTTTGGCATACAGAGCACCTGACCAAAGCAGTGAACCCTTTGAACTCTGATGAGCTCGCCTATCCTGGGTATGTTATTTACTTTGGAAATTATTAGAACTCAGCACTACTGATTCAATCTTTTCGCAAGACCGGTCGATGCTCCTAAGGCACCTGCTGTTCGTACCTGGTTTGCTTCTGACTCACACGACAATATGGGTAGCAGCCTTGCAAAATAGAGCCTTGAAAAACGAGCTAGAGTTAAGCCTGTGCTACAGGTGAGGCAGAGTAACTGTCATGGATTTCGCGACCCGTGCTGAAGCGTCGTCTTTAGTTGGACAATCGGGAGTAATAATGTCACGCAGGTAGACAATTATATCTACTACTTTAAATGGTCCAAACCCGTCTTGCAGCGACACTATAAGACTTTCAGGTGCGAAACGGGAACCATTTAGGCTATGTGATATTACAACGGCATCGTATCCAAGAGGTATCATTTTGCGTACTTTACCAGTGTGATTGAACGTCATAGAAGCATTCACCCCACAAAAGATATAGGTTAGTAGTAAGATTAACATACATATATTGTTGAAATATGTGAAGAAAAAATGCTAAAGAGCGCAGTTTTTTCTAAAACCACCCGATTTGGTTGGCTGAAGCACAATCTTTTGGTAGACAGCGCCTTAAAGAAGCACATGAGTCTATGGAAGTCGCGTTTGCACCCTAGTTACTGCAAGGGTGCTCAAAGGTCAGCCGAGTCAGGGGATGATTTCAGCGTGATGAAGAAAAATATTAGTCATTGTTGGAAGACTCATTCTCAGAACCTGGCAGAGGGTGATGTGTGATATTTGTAAGCTTGTTTTCACAGCGTGATTCCCTGTGTCTTCAATTAATCTTCCAGATCAGCTTGCACTTTTGAAATTACACATACTATAATAATGCCAATGTGTTTTCCACATAGTAATCGGGCCCTATTTTTTAAGGCAGAGGTGATCGTTCATGTGCGAAATTCTGTAGGTATTTCCCAGTCATCTCATGAGGTATCAGTTTGTTTTGCATGGTTTGTAATCAGTGAATCGCCACATTTATTGAAAAGGATTAGTTACAAACCGTTCGGTTGTGATGTCTCCCTAAATGTCAGAAGGAACGTTTCGCACTTTGTTTCTCATTGCGACAAACGCCCTTACAAATTACTTACTAAGGCGTTTTTTACTTGGCTTTTTGTTGGTGCTTGCTTTCCTTTGACGAGTATGCAGAATCAGACTCTTCGATGTTGCGTTCGACCAAGCGGTAATTGACGGTTGTGCCATTTGCATTTTTCAACCTACTTGTCACTTGCTGGTAGAGATAACCCAGCATCAATGAGAACCAACAACCTTGACCGTATCGGAAAAGCCTTTGGAACCACCAGTGGTGCGCATCCAACTTAACTCAGAGGGTTTCGAAACTGCGAAACTGCTGAACACTCAACCGTCTGACCAAGAAGGAGTGATCAGCTATCACTTAGACAGAACAAATGGCCACTTATCAGCGTTACTTGGTCATGTATTGACCGGCTGCTCTCGCGAGAGCTCATTATAATGCTAATTTTTCGCTCGTAGCCAAACAGTTAAATCTTCAAGCACTTACCGTAATTTCACGAGTTTGTTAAAGCGTTTCATAAAATCCGCGTTGCTGATGATTCCCAGCATGAAAACCCTGACTGACCACACTATCCAGGGTTCGTTTTATTATGACAGAAGCTTGGGTTTTTTATTTTGCTTTTTGCTTTACGATGCAACCTATCGCTCTGTCGAATGGCTTAAGTATATGGTATGATGGACAAGCATGATGTACCCACTACTTGAAAACACTGTGTAGTGATAAACGGGGTTCGTGGATCTGTATGACACCCTTGGGCTAATTGTAAAACTTAACACGACACTAGCAAGGTTGATTTTTTTGTTAACGTTGCTGACCGTTTGACTCGTAGAATATAAAATTTTGGGACACCACCAACATGAGAAGACTTGGCTTGGTAATCACAAACCCACAGCAAGATGGTTCGCGCTCAAGTCATATGAGGAATTCCATGTCGAAACGATGGCATTGTGAAAACTCTTGATAGGCAGTCTAAGGTCTAAAAGTGTGACAAAAATTATCTAAAGTTGTTTACTCACCGTTAATGCTTTAAAGTCTATGAAGACAAAGGCCTGAAAACTTTTATTCGTTTTTTGGCTTACTCTGAGAATTAAATTTGTGGAAGCGAAAATAAAGCCTTTCAACTTTGGAGCAAACAGGTAGCTAATGGTCATCAAAGCAGTTTGTCTTATTTCTCATGGAAAGTTTAAATTATCACTAAACGCTCCTCATGATCTGAGTTGTTCTTCGTAACAACTGTTCTTTACATTAGGATCGAGTTATTTTGTTGCTCACTTTGCAGGTAATTGTGATGGACTCAGATATGCTGTTCAACCACAATGTGCTGGAGCTTTGGGAACTATTCTACCGGTTCAATTCGACACAAGTAAGTGTTGAAGTAAGTAAGTTAAGTAAGTGAGATAAACCCAAGTCCATTCGCCATATATATATATATATATATATATATATAGCGTATGTTTGGTCCAGAAGAATCATCGTTCCACCTACAAAACAGTGTAACCTTATGACGAAGGGATTGCATCCATATGCAAGCCTCTAATGTTACCGGTTTTTTAGAACCACCGGATTCAGTGGATCACCCATAATTCTTTGAGTGCTTCTTTATTCCTGCTCTATGTGAGTGTTGAAAAATTCTGCTTGACCCTTTTGAGCCGTCAATTTAAAAGAATTTTGGCTGAGTGATGCGTTGTCGCGTGAAGCCTATCATGCACCGGCATTCGTGTCATACCTGCAACCAGTTGATATTAAACGCAAAAGTTCACATTTTTAATTTGTACCTGTATCCTATGAGATTCTCAATGTAATCATTGTGATCAAAAGCTAATTTGGTTGGTTCCAACCTCTATCGTTCGTTAAATTTCCCTTTACCGCGTGTCCTTTTGTTTATTAAATTATGAAGCAAAATGACCTACCGTATTTTCATTAGGCAATCGGCTTATCATGGACATTAAAGGCTCCGCTACCTGGCTGTCAGTATTTCCGATACAAACCAATAACTGTGAGTTGATGTTTGCTATACATTTTCCAAAGATATATGCCAAAATTTATGCATAATATTTCCACCAACAGTATGCTTGAAACAGTATTCAACACAAACTGTGTTCACTTTTATGCTTGTTCCTCAAGAAACACAGGTTGTTACTTTCTAAGTTTGCGCATTTTATTTTTACCATGCTACTAACAGCGGTCTTGATTCTACACTCGATCAAAGACTTGAAGGTCACTTTGCACTTAGTACCAAAAGCCTTCGCCAAATGACTCCATTCTTTTGGCATTTAAAATGTTATTTAGCCTTCACCTCCCAACTGTTCTCTAGATTGGAAGATACTACGGGAGAGAATGAAGATGAAGTATGTTGAAACCGGCAGTTTCGGAACTTATGTTGGCCTAATTCAGTCACGACGAAATTTGATTGAAATTTTAAAACGCCAGGGTAGCTCATAGAGGCCACCAGAATTATACTTTTCTGGGAATGATAACCTGTAAGAGGCTAGATAAATTCGCAGGTTTTTAGAAGTTTACAAGCTTGTACAGGTCAGTTTGGTTGAGCAGATGGACTACTGGATGTATGGTCTTTGTTGCTTGACTGTCGACAACGAATGCTAAAGAATCAAGGTTTGGTGCATTCCCATCAACTTAAGATGTCATTGTTGTGCCTATCCACCAAAAATTGCATTGCATGGTACTCGGTACGTAAGACAGCAGGTGAAAACTTCGTGTACCTTGCTAATGAGAAACACGAACACAGGAAATAGACGAAGGCAGTTTTGCCGTGCACTTAGGGGTTAATATTTTCCTAAATACTGGACAACCTAGGAAACACATTTTTGGCAGGAACCGGATCATAAATTGCATCACACAGTCACAGTGATAGACTACACGTAGGACACGTTATTTAATATCTAATGGTCCCACTCCTACAAGCTGTACGTTTAGTCCTTGTGGTTTGGCTCTTTGGTAGTAAATTTTTTATAGCGGAGAACTATGTAAAAATTCCACGAAGTGGAAGCATGTTGATGGAGACCTAACTTTGAATCTTAGTGTTGCCCCCTTCAAAACGGACTGACTTTAACAGAAATTTGATCACTTTGTAGCCGAGTAATGTTGTACAACTTATTCAACCTTGGTGTAAATCACCGGCATTCAGCACCGCATGAATTTTAGAGAGATTCCGCCTCGCGAATTGTCGCTCGGTAGTTCAAAGCTCATTATTTCAGCCATGGGTGAATAGTTCGCAGTGTGATCAATACGTGTTCGGTCAGTTTTTAACTACTCGCTGAAATTTCCAGGTTTCGGATCTCCTTAGATCTGTAAGATGCACAGCTTTGGTTATTTCCAACGAAATTGAAACTGTTTTTAACAGAGATTGTCACACGCACAGAATCAAAACGGGTCGAATAACGCAAATTTAGACGAATTTATCAGAATCGCCTTCTTGACTCTTCCAAATGCTCCACCACAGGACGCCAAATCATACTGAAAAGAGATCACCACATCTTCGTATAGAGCAGAGGATTGTGCCTGTGGCACTGCTGCCAGGTTCCCTCAGGCGCTGGATATCAACCACAATGATAGTGCTGCTTGATTCTCGGAGAATTGTTCCCGCCAACCCTGAATATAATTCAGCTCAAAGGATTACCAAAAATCAAGTGAAACTCAGCTCACGCGCCTACCATGAAGTTTGGTGGACACAAAAGTCTAAGAAAATTCACGTATTTCTGAGGCTCTAGTTGCGGTTTTTATTTCATGCACCTTTGTTAGCAAAGCGGCATATTCCTGAATCTGCCGCATCAGCCTACAGTACGAGGTGTTTTGTTGCGTGGCTGTGATACAAGGCCTCTTTGAGCAGCGTAACTGAGTTGCCTTTCCGTCTTCAACATCCGTTTCCTCAGAAACATATCTCGTGTAGGCTGATACCGGTGGGTCCGCGACGAAGCAGCAAATGAGTGTTCGATTTTGCAATGGAGAGTTCGAATAAAGAGTATGTCTAGCACAAAAATTATTGTGCTTAGGCCAGGTATCTTGCGTATCGAATCGCCATTTAAGAGCTGCGCTATCATAGAATTGGTCAACCGTTGACCTAAAAAGGATTACGAAAGGGTGAAGTCTGGGTGCGATTCACCATCCGCAATGGGGCAGGCATAGTTTCCTGTGTGCCTGAGTTTATGTACGTCTGCCAACCGATGTCAGTGGCGTCGTGCTTGTCAGTTTCTATCATTGAGTGTCTGCGGGTATGGGCACCTCGGAATGGTTATGACAGGCTGGCAATTAGTCCCTTTCCATCCACTTTTATTCTTCCAGATAAAGCTTTCAAATAAATTGGGATTTTACGGCAGCTAAAAATTTACGTTCAACAATGATGTGTTGTAAATAATAATTAATAAGACGCATCCACAACGGACGTGGCTCACGGCTATGAGGATACTTTGTCATTGGGTTTATCCCGTGAAACCTGATGAATGAGGCAAAGGAAGGGAACTTTACAAAAAAAAACAAATTTCATTGCTTTCATTTAACGGGAAGAAGGCTGACGAAACCAGGTTGATCCGAGTACATTCATGCTTTGAGGGGGGGTTCATTAAGCTCGAATGTGTTATTGCATTGGTGGTTCAAGTTTAGGTACCGCTGTTCAGAAAAAAAATGAAATTGCATGAGACACTTGCAACATTAGCCCAGACGAGGCACTCCGTTTGGTCCGCTGCTTAATTATCCGCACCATTTTCTAAATAAGATCGTATGGCAAGCAGTTATCAAGATATTTGGGGCCTCGGCAGAAAATAATCAAGAATTTTAATAGGGGTGGTCCATCTGCGTTTCACGTTAACACCCAGTTTGCAAAATGGTGCCCATCTCCCCATAGATTCAATCAGTGGAGTGTTTCGGTTAGAAATAGGACTTCATATCGTCTAAGCACGGTGGTTAAAGATGAACCTACAAATAGAGCAAACACGATACCATTCTGTTGTATTTCCCCCATCATTATCATAATGGATGTTACCACAAAACTATCCATGCGTCAGTCTCAGGAGTGATGGGCCGCTCTACCTGTTTAAAACGACCTGGTTCATCTCGGAAAATCTAAAGAGACAGCAGTTGTAACCACTGATTGAAGTGCTGTATAAAACCATTTGCGCTGACTGCGGTGTTTGGACAGTCAAGTTTACATGCACTGGTGGAATTTAGCAAGGATCACGATGTGAAGGTTGAACAAGGTGCTCCGGTTTGGTTGAGTCCGGATGAATGGTGTTGTACAAACCTACAGCTTTGTTAGTGTGCTTAGGCGCATACACTTGGGAACCTCACTCATGGAAGGAGTGACGTTTCTAAGCTAAAAACAAACGATTCAAACTCCCGTTTTATATCACTGCACACAAACCGAGTCACCCTGAGACACCTGAAACTGAGAATGGATTACGGCTACATCAGATTGAATAAGCAGTAGGAAAAGCGCGCACGAAACATTACCAGTAAAGGCTTCTTCGGTACACAACGGACGTATGGTATCCAAGGGAACGGCCGTTATTCGTAACCTGTTTGGTGAGTACCAAGCTCATGTTACAAAATTTGGTAACAACACTGTCCACCTTTTCTGGTAGAACTAGCTATAGAAACAATGCATGAAAAAGAAGCCCAGTTCGTTGAAAACCCTGTTTTTACTGTAGAGGTCGTCTTCATAGATATATTGTCGTCAAATGTCTCGTTGAAGGCTTTAACCGACGCACTCTATGTGTCACCCCATAAAAGGTTTAAAATTGGTGTATTTCTTGTCCCCAACCCCCACCCCCCTCCCAAAAAATCAATAGGAATATATACCATGGGAAATATTTTATGGTCATTTACTCACCGAACCCTACCTTACTCAGTGACTCGTTTGCGCGCTGAACTGTCCGCATGCGCAAAGTTTCGATATGGCTTAACAATAATGTGGGCCGTATTCAGTACCCCATAATTACATCAAAACAGGAATTTTGGAAAGATCATCTATCTTTAAAAAGCCGGTTATCTGGTCCAGAATATACTGGTGATTCTATGGACTTGGAGGTGCAGAATTAACTAGAAGTTTTTGTGAATCATACAGTGTCAGGCAGTGTCGGTGTCGCGAAGCAGTATTGACTGGTGTGCAAACCTGATAAAATATACACTAAATACAACACCGATTTTCATGAGGTTCCTGATATGGAACCTTGGGTCGCGCGTGTGTTTGAAGGTCCTGAATATCAAAAGGGAAAACTGGGTTCAAAAGACTACGGTTCTATCTACACAAAGGTAGGCAAAGTTATACTACAAATGTCTAAATTGTCGACGTTCGTGGTATCAACAAGTGCACAAGTCTGACACAATGTACACCGAACAACGAAGAGCGGAGTGTGGGCTCTGTAGTGGGTGTTGCGGTCATCTCTTCCGAGAAGTTTCGTGATTTTGACTGGAGGTGTGATTACAAAGAACTCATGCCACGCCAGGCCCAGAAAACGGGACACGAGTACGCATGGGTAGGTGGGTTAGCTGTGTACACCCATACATACATCCTAGTATATTGGTGTCGAAGGCACGGCTTTTGCGCCAAGCTGAATGAAGGTACAGATGAGCAAAATAATTGGAGATCTAAAGTGCATGAAAACAGTAAGCAAATGAAATGAAATTATCATCAGTCCATCAGATTTAATAATTTTATCTGTTACTGCGCCAGTCCTTTAATCCTGATATGAAGTGTGTGGACATTGTGGCGGTGAGACCTCACACAAACCATGATCCATCGTGCTGCCGACCACTAATTCCGTAGAGGATCGACTGACAGTCCGTCAGTCCTCTAAGTGTGGGACTGAAATATGTGACAAACCACTTCTTGGAAGGGCTGACCTGTTATTGTTATATGAACCAGCGCTGATTACTTTGGTTTAGACCCTTGAAGCTTTCGGCATAGAATAGTTTATTTCTTTTCCTGCCGGACTGGAATTTAATCTCGATAACAATATAGTTTCAAATAACATTAAAAGTACAGGTACCCAACGAGCAGACTATACTCCAAGGTCTCGTATTCAGAGAAATCGTCCTCGTTATGCAACAACAGTATTACTGCGTTGGTGAAGCACTGAACACAATTGAAACGAGCTACCTGAGAATATTCACGCATAATTTCGGAAACAGCAGAGACAAAAGACAGAGACATCGATCTTTGTTCTGTTTCAGTTTGGGCATCATTTCCTGTCCAGTAAGCACGCATTCACGGATGAATCTGTCGGAATGGTGATTTGACTGACCTTACAAAAATCAGTGGTATTTGATCAAGACTCAAACAGTTTTTCATGCATCAAGGCATTTCTCAGTGCCGAACAGGGTGCAAAAGTAAATAGGCCGTAGGGTTTTCCGTTATGAATGACTTAACCTCCGGACGTCGCATAGTCGAGAAGGATTTTGCCTTCCCCTGCAAAAGGTGTTTCGACGAAGAAGAACGTTTTTCAGGTTGATTGTCAGGTAATTTCAGAATGGGAGAATAGGTTGAAGTGGTAGCCGACGAATATGGTCCTCTGATCAGGTCTGATGCCACCCGAAAAGCAGATCTTAACACTCGCAAGAACGATCAGCAGTAGTAAAATAGTTCGATCTTGCGTACATACTTGGGAGGTGGAATACCGTTATTCAAAAGGCCAGATGGATTAAACTTATATGCAGTGACCAAATCTGTGCCCTTCGCGCCTACGCAGGTTGAAATTTGAGCCCTACAGGAAATAGGAAACATCTTGAACTCTAAATGGTCATAACACAAACAGATAACCTACTATGATGCAAAAAGTAGTGTCGCATTTGGTGAGCCAATTTACGCTCTATGTTTTTTAATAAAGGAAGCTACCCACAAGTTTGCCGAAAACTCTTCGACAGCCCACGACCGGTTTCACCCATCTTGGGGCTCATCAGATAGGCGCAGTCCCCGAGTTTCCGTCAGCTTTATGTTCTTATTGAACCCAAATTATACTGTTTTCGAGAAGTACACTCAGCATCCTTGTGAGTAGTTTCCCTTATGGAAATATGCTGCGATATCTCGAATATCGTGCCAACTGAAACATGAAGTGGCCTGTGTACGGCACTTTCAGTTGTAGAATATGATAAACGTGAGATTCAGTTGAGTCTCGCGTGAAAACCAATTATATCTCCTTTTTGTTTTGACCGGAACGCAAATCGCTCCTTGACCTTAACGTCGCACGTCTTGTTTGAATCAACACGTGGGTTTCGCCATCTTGTGGCTAGCTCGCCTTGAGTGAATGTGAACTTTAGGATCCCGTTTGAAATTAGCGATTCCTCAACCGGTGTATAAAATCTGACGTAATCCCATGATTCGAGCATTAGTTGATAAATATCCATTTGGACGAATTCCCTTTTGGGATTTTGAGCGTAACTGAACGCGACCCATAAAGTCGCTAAAAACAATCAATACACGCAACCTTATCATTTGCTTTAAATCATGTGAGAACAATGTCAGTTTTCCCGTGGAGCTTAACCGAACAGGCAACGGAAAAGATTGTGCTAGACAAGTTTTGTTATAGGTCTGTCAGGTGAATTATGACACCATATTGTTTGACGCCCAATTGCCACGTTTTTATAGGATTATCTGTGCCTAAAAAATCATGGATGAGGGAACAACCCTAACAGCGCCGACGGCAATGAAGCAGTTAATGTGATCTTTGTATTCTCGATGGAACACACTAACCCCGAGTTTGATGAGATGTCTTGGTATTCATGTAGGTCATATGATGGACACCGAGGCATACCTAACTGGTGAGTACAAAGAAGTAAGAAACTGGTAAGGGGTTACCGAAGTTTTTAGCCGCCTCATAAGTATTAGGTTGCATTTGGAAAATGCAATATGATATGGCGATTATCCTCCCAAATGAGTCGAACTTTAAGTAGCACATTTATTAAGAAACTATCAATTACGAGAGTGTATGCAGAGGTGCGGTCAAGTCATTCTTTAAAATTCTAATTAGTTGGGTTTGCCAACAGGATCTATTTTTTGGAATAAACACGAATCAGAACCATCAGACGCCACTATGGAAACATTTTCATCATCCACAACTTTGAAAATCTGGCTTCATTTTTGTTTTAGCAGCGTTAACGAACGAAATTTTTCCCATCCGGAAATGAACACCGTAAAGCTGCTCTGTAATAGCAGCTCTTCGTAGAAGTAACGAACCTTAAATGGGTTGCGGTGGGACGGATTTAAATAAAAAAGGGAAGGGAGGAAGGAAGGAAGGAAGGAAGGAAGGACATAATTTCAAAGAATGATGGCACCGTCAAGGTTCTGTAGCTAAGGAGATATAAGTTGTACCGAATCGTTTCCAGGGATAAGATTACGACATCAATATGATATCTTGTGCGGAGAAACTTTGCAATCGCAGATCGATGGTTACTCCTGTGTTATTACGAACGGCATATAAAATGACACAACCACTGAATTTCTCAAGGCAATATGAAGTGTATGAGTTGGCTTAAAAATGCGGAAAAATAGAGTAAAGTCACGCAATGTCACGCTGGTGACGGGTGTAGTAGAAAGGAACGGATTTCTGTACGGTGATACAATGATGGACTATAAACCTGGGGTTGTGAGACTTTATGTGTAATGTAATGAATGTAATGTATGTAATGTAATAGGAGAAACCAACCTGTAAATGAGGTAGTTGTTGGGCAACGGAGGAATGAAGCAGTTCAAGTAAGCTGAGGTTGAAGTAATGTGGTGTCACTTATCCAAGTAAGCATGAAGTTAAGAAACGGTTGTTTTTCGACTCTACAAAGTGAATTCAAAAATGGATAGTTACAACATCGATGCTTCTAAGGATATACATATATACATATACATATATACATATATACATATGTCTAATAACTTTCGAAGAAATTGAGGAGCCTATACAGTAGCACCTGTTCATTATTGCCGTACTGAGTTCCAAAAAAGTCAGTCAGTGTTACCCAACTGGCTGTTAGCGTTCTGAAAGAGACGAGTGATTTTGTGGAACCACTCAAATCGCCAGCACCGAAAACAATTTGAACCAGAAAATCACACTCATTATTAAAGTTGGTTGGGGGATACGGAGATACAACTAAGTCCAAGCCGAGTCTGTTGTTTACATGCAGCGTACCCAGTTGAAAAATATCATAAACGCGAGAACCGGGTAAGATTCAATCAAGACTTTCGTGAACTCTGATCCAATTTGAAAAAAGAGTTCACTCCACGAACTACGTGCAATTTATTGTCTAAGTAGAACACACGGTCCCTGGGGCGAGATGGCCCAAGTGGTTACACCAGGAATCTACTGACCGGAAGGTCCGTTGTTCGAACCCGACCTCTGCTTCTCGAATTCCCTTGTTTTGGCTTGGGTAACCTGGCAGTATCCCAGCCGTGGTGCAACCTTCGGGAGACATGGTGGTTAGTCACCAAAAGGGTGCTACAGCTGAACGAATCATGGAAACTCAGAGACTGGACCTGTGTTATGTGTACCAAGAGAGATGGAACTGGTCACGGGCTGTTGAGTGGTTTTCGGCCAACTTGTGCGCAGTTTATTCCAATAAGGTTATGGCTTCCATCGATTTCGTTTCATTCGCAACCAATATTTCTGTTAAGGTAGCCACCAACGTTGTGCACAGCTGTCCCAAACAATGAAGATTATACTTTAAGTTTGCATAAAGCCTAGGTTTTGTCCTCAAGCAGCAATAATTTCAGGAAACTCAGAACCACCTTAAGAAAATCTTTTTTTTCGTGACATCCTATTTCAAGGCCACAGAGCACCTATCTAACCGCAGTTAAGGTATGTTTAGGAAATCAAACTTTATTTTCATCCAGATAGATCTGTACTAATATGTTTTTGTATCTACATGGATTTGCTTGCAAACTGAAGGCTGTTTACGTTATCATGTACCTTGAACCTAGTGTTAATGAGGTATCATTTCGGTCGAATTCGTTTATTCATTCACTTATTTGCTTATTTGTTTATTCGGTTTATTTAACCGGGACACATGTTGGTACGTAGGAACCATTAAAATGGGATGGAAGAAGGGTAGTAAGGCTTATTCACAAGAATTGTAGCCTCTAATCAGAAAGAAATTCTTGTCCAGCTATAAAGGACTGCATTAATAGGTTTGTGAGAAATCAGGGAAAGTCACCATGTTTTAGAGAAATAGCCGAATGAAGCGTGTGGAAACAGGGGAAAATTCCTGTGATCTGAAAGCTACCTATGTTCATGCCTGGTTTGCTGAAAATATTTCCCCTAAATGTATGTGCCAGTACCGTTAAGACAAACTTCTGTCGCTCTTTGCGAAGTTCACGAATCGTGCTACTAATAGCGATTTGCAGTAGCGTGATGGATAAAAACAGACATTCATGATATTTCGTTGGCTTGTCTGGATTATTGTTATAACACAAAAGATTATATTTTCTCGAATACAGGCCCGACATCGCTCTTAGTATGCACTTCCCAGCAGATTGCGCAGTTAAGCATATCACAAGTGATGATCTGTCCACAAACGGGGAAAAAAATAACACGCAACACGATCCAGACTAATCACGTGATGATAAACCATTTGGCTAATTACTGAAGTGGCTCTTTCGAAATGGAATTTATTAAGTGAATGGCGACCTGAATGTGAATGAATATACAGTGATTTACAAACTTAATTTACTTAATTATTAGGTACGATAATTCATGTGTGCCATGAATGTTTCGGTTAGCCGTGGAAATACGTTTTCTTGCGGGATACATGGGCTACGTTTACTGGCATGGCCAACCGCATATCTCGCTGATAAGAGCAAAGCTCCTGCCTGATGATTCTCCTGTTTGGTTTGGACTCACTAAAGTAATTGAGTCAAGTCAGAAGAAGGACATTTCAAGAAAAAAATGAGTTTACTACGAATTCCTTTTTACTCAGATCTTGATTGACGCTTACGAGGAGAGAACGCTCCTAGAATTTTCGTCAAAATCGGCTTTAGGGTGTGCAGCTGCAATGATACAGATAGATACAACCTGACAATTACACACAGGAAGGACCCCGGTTTCGTCTGGCTGCTGTTAATACAATCAACAATTGACATTCCATTGTGGCAAACCACAACTTCTTTACAGTTGTCTGATCTATTTCTGCCTGCCAGCTGCACGTGACGAGATCTGACCGCAGTGTGAAAGCTAGAATATCCATGACTACTTAATACATTCGTGGGCAGTTCAATTTCTTCATCTTGCCTCACAAATAAGATGAAATAATATCTTGGTTGTTGTCTCAACCACTACCTGTCCCCTAAAACGCTTCCAAGCTTCAAACCACACCGAACAAACCTAGCTGACTAGAATGTTGACATTCTCTGCGCTCACAAATGAAGCCTTCCACGTTTTTATAGCATGATATGATGCTTAGCTTGCCCTCCGAAAGGATCACTTGAGAAACTTACAACTTTCAGTAGCTTGCCATGTGGACTGAAAGTTCCTCTTCGGACCTTCAAGGATGAGGGAGATAACTTCTGTTTTTCCGGACCGTTGATAGTATTCATCATGTGTCAGCGGTCAGTTCTATCAGGGTACAGTTATCGATTATCTACCATGCACTTTATTTATTTATTTCAGCTGACGGATGTAATCAAGCTGGCTATTACTGCACCAACGACTTTGTCCACTTGACTTCAGTTGAACACCCCAGATGTTGCATACATCCGCAGTCAAGTGAAGTGAGATCACATGTGTATAAATAGCAACTGCACTTGGATAACGCGTTCGACTATTGTAGTCCTCAGGGTGTGATTCAAATAAGAAGACATGGTGCGAATGAGACGAACTGAAGGAGAAGCACCTTCGAAACTAGTCTTGTAGGAGAACAATTCTGGTGTTCAGGTAGGCTGTAATGTTGGTGGAAACTAGGGTAGATCGTTTATCTGTTGGGACTTAAAGATGATGAAATTGCTAGTAGGCTTCAAAACTCTACTTTCTCCTCCTGCGAATGCCTTGAGCTGATATTCTGAATGGAAAAAGTGTTCGATTATCAGACGTTGCGCAGCTGGTTATAACTTAATCCGGCTACATGACAGCATACATCCGTTGCGGATGATGCCATTAATCAGAGGTTGAGCATTCCGTACCGATATTAACGAGTGTCAGTAGATATTACTTTAGTGTCAGCGTGTATGATGGACTTATTTATCAGCACCTCGTCATCACAATCAATTTAATTCTTGTCAACTTAATTCCTGCGCTGCCACTATCAGTGAATTCAGCAAATCCGCTTTGCTGCGGATACAAAGTATTTTCCTACAACCTGCTCCACACTTGATGCTTACCAAGCAGGAAAGAATCGGTTGCAGGCTATCAAAGACAACCTCTTGAGTAGCGTTGCGTCACAAAACACGAAAATGGTACCAACAAAAGCATCAAATGGCCTGTATATAGCACATAGAGAGATTAGGATAGGACTAATCTGAGGCTCCCCATTAAAAAAGTGATGCGCAGATGGCAGCATTCCGCGGTTTGCATCGAATTCGGGTTCAATAAGAACATAAGGTTAACGAATGGCCCTAGCCGAATGGCGAAATGGTTCGTGAGGTTTGAAAAACTTCTACGATCTCGGGATTAGAGTTCCCGTGAAAAGAAAACAATGCCTACCTGCCACGGTGTGTACGACGCCTTTCGTCCCCCCACCATATCCTTCGCATGTGGTAACGGAATTCATATCACATATCATCGCCTCGTTGGCGGACATCTTTGGTGATAAGTTTACAGTGTTATATAATATTCAACAATCACAAGGGCTTTGAAGGCACTCGAAACACACAAAAAAGGTTCCTTTCATTTCAAAAGACTTCAGTATTTACGGGATGAGGATAGATCAAGAATATATGTACTTTTTATAAGTCAACTTCACCTGGGTGGCTACAAGTACGTCACCCATATTTCAGGACAGATTTAACCGAAATAAATCCCTCATAAAAGGTAATAAGATGAAAAGAAAGGTGGTGTTGAAGGGAGTGCTGTTTTTTATCGCACTTCCAGGACACGATCGGGATGGACTGAAGCAGAATGCTTCACACAAAGCCAGTAAGTGATCACCTAATTCAGCAATTCAACTAACAGCTGATTCATTTGCAATTTAAATCCAATTTGGGCAGCAATTACTTGGAAATAACTGACTCGACTTTCTACAACGATTACCAACTTTTTCTGGGGTGATCTACCAAAGAAACGTTAGAAACTGTTGTTAACCTGTACTACTCAGTCTCCACGGTGCGTGGTTACATGAAACATGAGGAGTTTTAAGAAAAGTCAAAAAAGAAGAAGAGTTAAAAAAGAATCAAAAAAGCGATCGCCTGTTAGAATCTGTTCAATCCAACAGAATAAATCGAACTCGTGAAAAAAGCTACCATCACATACTTTAAAGTTTCATGTTTTCAGGTTTTTACTGACAAGTTCCACGCCCTAAATACCAATAATTTTACCAGACTAATCAATTACACCAATTAATCACCTAAATAATTGGCCAATTAATCAACGGTGCTATTAAATTAGTTCTGAAAAGTAATATATGAGCTGCTTCAGGAGTCTCCTGACGCCAGTCGACTATCAAAATGATGAGTTAAACTGTTGAGGGGAAAATTCAGCACTCAAGCAACCCTGTAGCCGGGTAAAAGTATCAGGACACGCAAACCACCGTTGTTCAGTGGTCCAACGTTTCAGAATGCAGCATACCGTTTACGTATAAGGAGCTGAGAAATATGTTCATTGTGGTAACTGAAGTCAGCAGTGACGCAGAAAGTGTATGGCCGGATCAGGCCAAGCAAGGACTGAAGCCTTGTTAAAGTATGACGTGTTAAAATTGAGTTCATATCGTATTTTGAAAGGGCATATGGTGATAGAAGAGTTTAAGAGCACCAAAGAGAACTATTTAGGTAAGGCGAAAAGCGAACTGAAACGTCTACTTATCATAGAGTTGTCCAGCAACTCTCATTTTACACAATGAAGTCAGGCTAAGTTTTCGCGTTTCAGAGCTTTTCAAACCCTCCCTCCTAGGAACTTCTTGTGTTTCATTTAATATCGCGACGACCGGTTGCTCAGTATCAACACTGAGGCTAGCTCATTAGTTCACGGAACTTATTTTTTTTATTCTTGGGTTCTTGTTAAATAGTAGACGTATCGTTGGACCCATTACCTAAGTCCGGGGACAGGCAGGCACCTGACATCCTATGGTGAGGCTCGCAAGGTTAAGCGTGTGACATGTGCAATTGTGGCGCAATTAATCGATACGAACCGCTGTTTGGAAGGGCCAATTCAATCAACCTTTCCGTCAAAAAGCACCAATGACGCCTTAGAAGACAGCCATTAGTCTTATCGCTTTTGCTAGCCATCAAAACGCGAAAGCTTTAGACGTGTCTCGGTTAACCAATCGGGTCCAGTTACCCGGTAGAGATAAATCCGCATCTCAACGCCTTTGAATCGCATTTTTTAAAAATAATTTTCACTATTATTCACAAGTATAATTGCAGCCTTGGAAATAATCGAAAAGCCTGCTTGCACGATGACCTATCTTTCTTGAGGAATCCTCAAATAGGACCTCAGGATGATATACCACTGTGAAAGAAGATACAATAACAAGACACACGATTTCATCTACGAGCAGTAATAGGTAGGATACGACTACGAATCAGACAACTCCAAACATGGTCATATGCGACGAAAGAAATGTCTGAGCCATTCAGGCATCTGAGGGGAACAGTGTGCTCCGCAGCATCTTGCAGTTTAACTTTGTATACTTTGATATCCCCATGGAGAACATCAGACAATATCGGGTCACTTACTACGCATCAAAACCAACGGGTTTCATCACAATAGATCCCAGGTGACTTTGCTTACTTTAGGTTATTCATAAGTTTGTTACTTGTGGAAATTGTCACGAAAGCCGTAGCTTTGTAACTCGAAGAGTGACACTGGGATGAGCGAAGTTGCATAGTAGTGCATTAACTAGTGTCAGTCAGGTGGTTGATGGATCAGCTGCATTTGGCAATTAATGATTGGTAAGACCAATCTAGCTGTGTATCAAAACGAAGGCTGATTAACTAGTGTTCCTTGGTATTTTTATTGGAATGTGTGTACACCACACTATCAGTCATGCACGCATGCTATCAAACTTGTGTCCCAAAACTGCAACACCGAAATACTCTGAAGTGCACTCTAAAATTCCTGTCGTCATTAGTGAGGGTGAAAGGTCGTATTTTGGCATCCAAGTCCTAGAATAAAGTCTGAAAAGTGCTATTGCGAGAACTGGGTACGGAAACAAAGCATTATTTGGACTATCTGGTAATATTTGTTGCTAGTACATCTAACCAAAATGTTAATGAAGAATAAAAATTTTACGCTAGTTTTAATTCAATCCATTGTATTTCGAAAACATTTCTGATGGTATCGCAAACGTTTCTGCCTGTTCACCTCAAAAGTATCGTTTTAAATAGATTTGCGGATACAGTATTTCAACAAAATTGCTAGAATAATCATTCATGCAAGCATGACGTAGAAGTCTACAGCAAATTATGCTACTCTTACTTTCAACTTAAGAATCTCTGATGTACTCTTTCCGATAAATTCAGGTTCTGTTTAACCCAACGTACCTAGACACTTGGATATTCACTAGATTACATTCCGATTAGATTGTGATATTGCGAATATAGGTAACTGGTGTGCGTTGCTTGTTTGTTAGTCCATTCTCCGAGCTTGGTAGCTGGACTGAAATCATCTCTTCAAAATTAGGTGACTTCATCAGTGCACACTGGTGAGGTGATATTGGTTGGTGATGAAATGTTGGGCTCCGCGAACAAACCAACAACCATTCCTGTCAGATCTTTCGTTTTCAACACTTGTCAACATAGACTTATCCTTTTGGTACTGCTAATGAAACCGAATCATGATGATTCAATAGCTAGCGATTTCTACGTCACAGAAGCTAAACACAGTTCCATCTAAACCTCATCAGGATCGAGGGTTGAACGGTGGTCTCTCAATTATGCACTTAACACGTCTGAGGGAAAACGGGTGGCATGACAAGTGGCAAGAAGCAAGCAAGAAATTTTTTGAACGGAATACTATGCTCAAGCAAGCTGATCAGGTATGTCACGTTATTTCCTACTGTTGATTGCTAAGAGTTCTTGAACTTTTGTAGATCGCATTGAGGACATTGTATTTTTCATCTCAAAAACTGAGGTGTAAGAAATTCAGTTAATTAATTTTTACTGAGGCTCTGGGTGAAACAAAGAGTGCAAAATATTTGAGCATAGAATACGGTGGAACTCTTTTTATCCTTGACAAATATGTTCGGTATACTTACTCACCGCTACTCAGCACATATCCTGGTAACTATCCCCTTGGAAGCTATTTAGAGTAAGGACAGATTTATCACGGTGTCCACCAAACCGACCCTCGATATGTTTCAACTATGAGGGTCTCAGAAAAGCGCATTTTTACACACCTTACAACATTTCACATATCGCATGGTAGATTGAGCGTAAACTTGAGTACTTTTGTCTAAGAAGGATAGTATACTTCAGTTGGATAGTTTTTGGGACCGGTTGAGTTGCCATCGTTTCAGATAGGTTTGTCAAAGAACCGGTGGATTTGTTAAACAACGTTTCGGTTATGACACAAATGCTTCGTCAGGTCAAGTGAGTTCCGCGGCAGTCAGGAAATCATTCAGTGAGATTTCTTATGACTAGGCTACAATATCAGTGCTGACTGGTTGGTGGGGATGACCAATATTTACGAAAGATTGGTTGGGGGAATTGTATTCATGCTGCAACTGGATTTCGCGACTTGCTTTCCGGTCTAGGACGCATTATTGGAATGTTTCTCCTAGGGGTCGTTAACAAATATTATTGATCTGTGGGAGTCGAGGTTTGCCGGGTCAACTGAACTGGAGTTGAGTGGGGTGGTTTAGTGAATCAGAATATGCTTGGAAAATGTACTTTTACTCTAATAAATTTTTTCGGCAACTGCACACTACTCCTCGGAGGTTTAAAAGTACATTATCCAAGTAGGTTATGATTCACTAAACCACCCCACTCAACTCCAGTCCAGTTGTCCCGTCAACCCTCGACTATCACAGATCAACAAAATCTGGTACCGACTCCTAAGAGGAATATTCCAATAAGGCGTCATAGACCGGAGAAGCAAGCCGCGAAATCCAGTTTCAGCATGAATACAATTCCCCCAACCAATCTTTCGTAAATATTGGTCATCCCCACCAACCAACCAGCAGTTACTTCAGACAGACACCCAGCACTAGTATTGTAGCCTAGTTTTCATTTCTTCGACAACAGTGAACAGTGAAAAAAAATCCCAACAGCGATGCTGTGTATGAGCGACAATGCGCTGAAATTCATTGTTACAAAAGTAGTGAGTCATTTTCGAACCACCGATCCATCGACTAATAAACCTCAGTAGGTTACTGTCGCCTTATTCCAAAATAATCCGTCCAAAGTGAAATGTCCCAAGCAACATTCAAACTTTCTGTCTTCATTCTAGTCCACTGATAAGTGAACTGGGGAACAGAACCTTCAGGCATATTTCTAGACTTGCTCTGAAGCATCATTTTTCTGGTTGTGAGGACCATGGCTATTTTTGCTTATGATTTCGCGCATCAAAACTCATGACAAAATCAGGAGATCAGTGTCTGGTGAGTGGACAGATGTGGGTGTTGACAAGTTTTCAGTCACTTCTTTGCACGCGATAATGAAGGGCTTATGGACAGGATCCACAGCAGAGTGACTTGAAACTATGTGGGAGTGGAGTTATGAGATGACATGGAATAAAAACCGGAATGGTTAGGAGTAACCGGGTTTTTGTCTATCGTCTTGCAGTTCGCCGTAAGTAAGGCTGATTGTGTCACGCCACAGCCGATTATTAAGATTCATAAAACTCACTTTACTGTGTAAGCTACTTTGTTGCCAGGACTCCAAGACTTAGACAGAAGGAAGACTAAAACGACTAACCAACGCTTTATTCACAAAGGCTTGGTCCCAAAGTAGCGGTCATCCACGTAAGATTACATTATTAGCGTGACGTTCGGAGAGCATATCACCAAACATATTTTAAACCCCAACCTGGAAGGCTATAAAACTATTTTAGTCTGATTTCTCTCCACTGACCAACCCGGTGTGGGCGACCACGAATGAGGTTGGTAGAGATCTAGATTCCGCGCGATGGGCGAAGAAGAATCGAAAGCTGCCACCATCATAGGATATCTGAACTGAACGATTATAATCTGCTACAAAATTTTCCCTGCTGTTGATGAGGAATTATGTACCTTTACTAACACCATACATCTCCAAAAATATAAAGTTTTGGCCCTTCACAACCTTATAGAATATTGCTACCGTCCATAATGGGAAACTATTTCTTCTGAGATTATACCGACGATGCCTTGGCAACCACAATCTCGTTCTACCTAAATGTGTAGCATTACACGACGTTAGATGAACTGTGTTGAAGGAATGGACGGCAAATTTTCCTGTTTATGTGCAATTTAACCAGCTTCTCGATTACTCTCCTATAGAGTGAACTTTCACCGATAAACTCCTATGAATGCCAACGGCAACAGGTCGTCGAATAAGTTGCTTAATGGATCGAACATAAAAGACCGCAATAACGACTGAGAATCCGTGGCGGTAGTGAGGAATTAGGGAATTTCTTGAGGAGCCGACTATCGATCCAGAGAAGACTAGTCGGTATGTAGTATGTAACTAGGGGATGGAGGTAATTGTAAAGAAGAATGGGAGGTGTTAACATTCACACGCTTTTTAAGCACCGTGTTGATTTCGCTGAGTATAGTGACCAGTCGAATGTTGCAAAATTATGTCTGCTGTGCTACTATATTACATATATTTTATACATAATGGTTTTATCTTAGGTGGGACAATATCGAAGCACCAGCCAAGAATCCACAAATAAAGCCTGTGCTCGAAGTAGTGAATTCCAGAAGACTGTATTCAACTTATCACCATCAAAGTGGTCAACACATGTTCCATATTCTAACTCGGATTACGAGGAAACAAGTTTCAGTTCTCTAGCTAGGACGCTAGACTCTGCTTATGCAGTGGCATACTCCAGTAACCTTGAAAATACACAAACCGATGCACCATAAAGTGGTGTACTCTCGTTCCAGAGAGGTTCGTTGAAGAAGCGGTGGATTTATTGTTGGATAACGTTTCGCTTTTGATACAAAAGCTTCGTCAGGCCAAGTGAGTTTCGCGGTAGCCAGGAAATCAATCAGTGAGATTTCTTATAACTAGGCTACAAT
This sequence comes from Opisthorchis viverrini, assembly GCF_000715545.1. NCBI lineage: Eukaryota > Metazoa > Platyhelminthes > Trematoda > Opisthorchiida > Opisthorchiidae > Opisthorchis > Opisthorchis viverrini. The sequence continues at coordinate 803,412 of NW_008751890.1, read as the reverse complement.
ACTAGTGCTGGGTGTCTGTCTGAAGTAACTGCTGGTTGGTTGGTGGGGATGACCAATATTTACGAAAGATTGGTTGGGGGAATTGTATTCATGCTGAAACTGGATTTCGCGGCTTGCTTCTCCGGTCTATGACGCCTTATTGGAATATTCCTCTTAGGAGTCGGTACCAGATTTTGTTGATCTGTGATAGTCGAGGGTTGACGGGACAACTGGACTGGAGTTGAGTGGGGTGGTTTAGTGAATCAGAATATGCTTGGAAAATGTACTTTTACTCTAATAAATTTTTTCGGCAACTGCACACTACTCCTCGGAGGTTTAAAAGTACATTATCCAAGTAGGTTATGATTCACTAAACCACCCCACTCAACTCCAGTCCAGTTGTCCCGTCAACCCTCGACTATCACAGATCAACAAAATCTGGTACCGACTCCTAAGAGGAATATTCCAATAAGGCGTCATAGACCGGAGAAGCAAGCCGCGAAATCCAGTTTCAGCATGAATACAATTCCCCCAACCAATCTTTCGTAAATATTGGTCATCCCCACCAACCAACCAGCAGTTACTTCAGACAGACACCCAGCACTAGTATTGTAGCCTAGTTATAAGAAATCTCACTGATTGATTTCCTGGCTACCGCGAAACTCACTTGGCCTGACGAAGCTTTTGTATCAAAAGCGAAACGTTATCCAACAATAAATCCACCGCTTCTTCAACGAACCTCTCTGGAACGAGAGTACACCACTTTATGGTGCATCGGTTTGTGTATTTTCAAGGTTACTGGAGTATGCCACTGCATAAGCAGAGTCTAGCGTCCTAGCTAGAGAACTGAAACTTGTTTCCTCGTAATCCGAGTTAGAATATGGAACATGTGTTGACCACTTTGATGGTGATAAGTTGAATACAGTCTTCTGGAATTCACTACTTCGAGCACAGGCTTTATTTGTGGATTCTTGGCTGGTGCTTCGATATTGTCCCACCTAAGATAAAACCATTATGTATAAAATATATGTAATATAGTAGCACAGCAGACATAATTTTGCAACATTCGACTGGTCACTATACTCAGCGAAATCAACACGGTGCTTAAAAAGCGTGTGAATGTTAACACCTCCCATTCTTCTTTACAATTACCTCCATCCCCTAGTTACATACTACATACCGACTAGTCTTCTCTGGATCGATAGTCGGCTCCTCAAGAAATTCCCTAATTCCTCACTACCGCCACGGATTCTCAGTCGTTATTGCGGTCTTTTATGTTCGATCCATTAAGCAACTTATTCGACGACCTGTTGCCGTTGGCATTCATAGGAGTTTATCGGTGAAAGTTCACTCTATAGGAGAGTAATCGAGAAGCTGGTTAAATTGCACATAAACAGGAAAATTTGCCGTCCATTCCTTCAACACAGTTCATCTAACGTCGTGTAATGCTACACATTTAGGTAGAACGAGATTGTGGTTGCCAAGGCATCGTCGGTATAATCTCAGAAGAAATAGTTTCCCATTATGGACGGTAGCAATATTCTATAAGGTTGTGAAGGGCCAAAACTTTATATTTTTGGAGATGTATGGTGTTAGTAAAGGTACATAATTCCTCATCAACAGCAGGGAAAATTTTGTAGCAGATTATAATCGTTCAGTTCAGATATCCTATGATGGTGGCAGCTTTCGATTCTTCTTCGCCCATCGCGCGGAATCTAGATCTCTACCAACCTCATTCGTGGTCGCCCACACCGGGTTGGTCAGTGGAGAGAAATCAGACTAAAATAGTTTTATAGCCTTCCAGGTTGGGGTTTAAAATATGTTTGGTGATATGCTCTCCGAACGTCACGCTAATAATGTAATCTTACGTGGATGACCGCTACTTTGGGACCAAGCCTTTGTGAATAAAGCGTTGGTTAGTCGTTTTAGTCTTCCTTCTGTCTAAGTCTTGGAGTCCTGGCAACAAAGTAGCTTACACAGTAAAGTGAGTTTTATGAATCTTAATAATCGGCTGTGGCGTGACACAATCAGCCTTACTTACGGCGAACTGCAAGACGATAGACAAAAACCCGGTTACTCCTAACCATTCCGGTTTTTATTCCATGTCATCTCATAACTCCACTCCCACATAGTTTCAAGTCACTCTGCTGTGGATCCTGTCCATAAGCCCTTCATTATCGCGTGCAAAGAAGTGACTGAAAACTTGTCAACACCCACATCTGTCCACTCACCAGACACTGATCTCCTGATTTTGTCATGAGTTTTGATGCGCGAAATCATAAGCAAAAATAGCCATGGTCCTCACAACCAGAAAAATGATGCTTCAGAGCAAGTCTAGAAATATGCCTGAAGGTTCTGTTCCCCAGTTCACTTATCAGTGGACTAGAATGAAGACAGAAAGTTTGAATGTTGCTTGGGACATTTCACTTTGGACGGATTATTTTGGAATAAGGCGACAGTAACCTACTGAGGTTTATTAGTCGATGGATCGGTGGTTCGAAAATGACTCACTACTTTTGTAACAATGAATTTCAGCGCATTGTCGCTCATACACAGCATCGCTGTTGGGATTTTTTTTCACTGTTCACTGTTGTCGAAGAAATGAATTCTAAATCAGAGATGCAGTTTGACGCCGTTCTCGACTCATTTTTTTATCTAGGGCATACAGCTATTCCCACATAGTGAGAATCAATAAATTTTAAGAGAAGCTTCATTCCCTAATTAGAGTGATGCAATTATAAGAAGGCTATACAACGCACCAGTATCCCTCCCCCAGCGTTCAAGTTCTGTGTAAAGCTTGTTTTCATCCTGTCACGTTTTGCAAAGGACATCTTCAATACTGTGATTGAGATGAATCCTACCATGTACTTTCGAATCCCGTGTGAGTGGAATATTCAGCTGTGTTCAAAAACCACTGCAGATTGTTGTCCTGTCGTTTGGCCAATGAAAACGCCTACCGAAACAGATTGCAAAAGAGGAGGCCGGAAAAAAACGGAAGAATTTTCTCCCAACATGGCCAGATTAGTACATTTCACTGGACAAGATAAGGACCAGTATGTGAAGATGGAAAATACCGAGCAGACAACTCTGGATGGTACAAAAGAGCGCCTCACACGTAAGTCTACCCGAGCATCTAACCGGTCTACTTCTTTCTAACTGCTGTCTCTGAGTGTCGGACAAATTGTTGGTTTGCATCTAGCCACTGGCCACTTTCTGCACCCTACATTAGCGTTATTTGTTCCCACTGAACATACATGATGCTCCTTGGTCCTCGTTATGAACTAATGATCTTTTCACTTGGTTAAGCACGTTAAACAATCAAAACGACAGTCGATATTTGAGATTCAAGAGGCACGGCTTAATCGTGCGTTACTTCATACCGTTATTTAGCTAGATTGCCTTTGATCAGTATTTCCAATATTGTTATCTCATTATTTATAGGGCTAAAGTGTCAACAGAATTCAGGTAGGTAGACTGGTCACCTGAGTTTTCGCCTTAAAGTCTGGAATGATTTTTGTCAAAGTTTGGGGTAGTTCAGTTTACGAAAGTCAGGTTGTTGGGGAACCAGGAAGTCGCATCTCTTGTTCTGAAAGTCCTGCTTTCTCATGAGAACGAAGAAGGTAGCGAACAAAGCTTGCTTTCTGTGATTGTTATTCTTGGCTAATACATCAAAAATTTTCGTGGCGAGTTCGTCCTTCAAGTGAGGCCAGTCTGAAAAGCCGAGAAGCACTGTGCAGCTGCTTCATCCTTATTGGGAATCATCAGCAGTGCGCATCTCACGAAACTCCGAAGAGTCTCGAACCCGCGACCTCCCGGCCAGTACTTTGAACACTTAACCGTTCGGCCACGAGTAGCTGATCAGCAGTGTGATTGACTCGCAATTAGACAGGATATAGCGCCGCTCATCCTTCAGTCAGGGGATCCACATCACGCGGTCACACGCGTTGACTGGCACCTCGAGCAACGACCTCTCAGATAGAAGTTTCACCAATCGGGTGAAGTTTATTCTTCCACTGAGCAGTCGAAACTACTAAAACACAGTTTCTAGGCTTCAGGTATCTATCGCCCTCTCAAGCAAACCTGGAGTGCATCGCCTGTAGCTTGTACCAACCAAGGTAGAAAACGACGGATCCCTTTGCTGCCTACTGTCGCTAGCTGTAGATACATTGTTGAGTCGATCACCACAGTCACCGACATTTTGAATCATCCTTTAAGCCTCGTCGCTCAGTCTATCTTGCAGTCGTCAACGTTTGCACTCCGAAATAAGCTGGACTACAGACTGTTCTTAAACTTATGATGGAGTTGCCTTCTATTGATACGCGTTGTGTGCTTGAAACCAAGATCCAAGACCAAACTAAGGGTTATTTAACTAATCTCCTAATCGGCTTCCGCCGGCTTCCGATTGCGTACCTCTATGAATTCCGAAGTCGGTGAATCCGGTTCTACTGGGGTGGGTATTGATCGAAGTACCCGGGCTGAAGAGTCTCTGGTTGAATGCTTACGTGTTAGTAGTCGCCTCTGTGTGTTCCATTTAGCAACGTATGTGAGAGTATTTAGTAAACGCCCCACTAGTCGCTGCCGGTACATTGTTTCCGCTTGCGCTGCGGTAGATCGTAGCCATGATACATCCAAAGATCATTTTTACGATGCCTTGTGTACCCTGTTGCGGCTGGCTAACAGCTCAGATATTGTGGCTATGGTTGCCGGGGATACGAATGCACATCTTCACACTCCGTCAAATGTTAGAGCGGTGACATGCATGTGGTCGCCCTACAATCTTCCCGCTCCTTGATTTCAAGAGTGCTTTCTATTCTGTCAATCGGTTAGTCCTTTTCAACACGCTTACGTTCATGAATACCACGCTCTGTTTGTACTTGTAAGCACTGATGATGATGGTGATGATGACGATGATGATGACGATGATGATGATGATGATAATGATGATGATGATGATCAGAGAGCTTCACCTATTTTGTCTGCGCTGATTTTTTGCTGGTTATTTTAAGCTCACTAGCTAGACATAACGTCCACTGCGTTTTCTAGCCCATCCAGCCGGGCACCACAGTATAAACTAACATTGACGGTATGGTGCGCGTATCGGAGGTATCGTCACCTCTGATGTGTCAGAGTTCGGGCTATCAGAAACTTTTATTGTCTTTGTGAGAACAACGCATCTTGGCTGATGCATTCAGAAACCAGTTCTTTTGAAAACAAAACCAATGTCAATGCCCAATGTGCATGAGCCCGAGGCTCAAATGTCTAATGGATCGCATTTATTTACTAAAGATTATTTGTCACCCAAATCCACAGTTCTACAATATTAACATGCTAAGTCAACGGCTGAATAATTAGAAATACGGGCATTTGAAGGTAATCATTAGCAGAAGTGTCAGTGGCGTTGGGAGATGGCCATTAAAAATAACCGATAAGGGAAGAACGAGTTGTTGTTTGTCCGGTTCGAATGAGCTGGCATCCGTTTTGGAGTGGCCCATCAAATTGAAGTATGCCGAAAAAGCACTGCACACAATGAATAGTGCCACATTCAGTATAGAGTGAGCCACGTCTACCTGAGTTTTATGTACTTGGGGTAATTACCAAGGTCTTCGATTCAAGCAGGTACAGCTGAACATTTGGGCCTCACAGTTCATTGAAAGAACATTCTGGTGAGTCGCACAGCTCAATAGACAACCTAGATTTGCACACAGCTGGATCTAAGCAGTGTTCATATATATGCACGGGGTACGTGCACGAGAAAACAACGATGAAGTGTCCAAACACGTCCCTTTTTAATTAGGACATCGTTTCTATAAGCCAAAGACCCGTGATGGTCACTAGCGAGAAGATGCCCCACTGGAAGCTCTTCTTCTGAAATATTTCTGAAGTTCGTATGATGACTTGCAAAATAATTATATTTTCCACCGAATTCCACAAAGTTAATTTCTCTGCAATTATATATTTCCTTGTCAAAATGGTCTGTCGTTTTTCTCACCCCCCTCAGAAATTGAGCTGAAAGTCCGGTTTGGCGAAGTGTTTCGCGCATTCGAAGCTTTGCCTGCGGATTGCTTCTAAGTTGGAAATATCAGCTAATTAGTTATATCCGCTGATAAATATGTATCTAGCGAGACAGTTCAGATACAGATGTAAATGATATGCATTCATCGATAATATCGGCAAGCAGTGTGGCACTTCTCAGAGTGTTGTAAAATCATTATGTCTTGTACAGCTGTTGATAATCCCTCAGTGTTTAAGGGAGTACGATAACTGTTCAGAAAACTTGCGAACAACAATATGCTTGAAATGTCGCCTCTTTTCCATAACATCATGGAAATTATATACAATAAATATAATTGATTGAATTCGTTTGGTTTTGGCGAATTAAAGTTGTACAGTGGATGGATTGCACTGTTCGGATTCATGTTTTTATTGGGGGAAATCCTCAAGATAACCCGGACGATAGTGAATCGCCTGGCGGCAGTTGTTCTCTCAGATGCTAGATGGTATGACTGGCCACAGTGCTCATCAGTCGCCTATGGCTGAATGTTATGGGGCAAGTAAAGAAAATCGTTCAGCTGTAGCACCCTTTCGGTGCCTAATTGCCATTCCACCCGAAGGCTGCACGAGGGCTGGGATACTGCCAGGTTGCCCAAGCCTAGACATGGGAGGTCGAGAGGCAGAGGTCAGGTTCAAACCACGGACCTTCCGGTCAGTAGATTCGCGCTCTAAACACTTCGGCCATCCCGCCCCTATGGGGCAAATACTAAATGGAATGTCTCCGGCCCGTTTCGCCTTGAAATAGTAGGAATGACGAAACAACGGTACAGTACACTATCATTTGAATTCCCCAGTTTGAGGACAGAAATCACACTTCAGCTAATTGCTAATCACCAAACAGAAGTAAAAACAAATCCAGCTAAACCAGAAAACGGACGGCATACAATCTGAAAATTGTAAAGATTATCTTTAATCACCAGTTCGTAAAGAAGCAGAATGAGGCCATTTAAGATGTTGAGCGCGGAATAAGATTCTGAATTTGCACCAGTCGCAATCAAAGCCAATGACGCGTGATTCTGATCTCTAACGTAATTTCACATCTTGTGCCAGGGTACTTCACTTCATACAACTTGTGTTGGGTGCTTCAAAAGACTTGATTTCAGCATTGAGATTGGAAGACAAAAACTAAATATCATTGTCCTGCAGCTCATCTTCTTACTATATTCACGTGTGTTTGGTCACGACGGCTAGGCTATGAGACCATTTTTACCCGACATACGGAATCTTGAAAGTCTCAATTTTAATTATTTTCACACTCGTGTGCGGTGGAATCTCTTCTCAAGCTATGCATGAAATAAGGCCGCTTTTCGAAATTTCAGGAGAGCAGTGAAATCTAAAGCCCACTACTTTTAATATCAGAAAGTCCTCAGCATATCCATACCGTATTCAACATGAATAAGGTCAAATAGATTGTGCGATAGATGTCAGCAACCCTAATCCAATTGCTGTCTCGTGACGAAGGTGAGGCATGGTGCCAAAAACTTTGAGTTATACAAAACAAGTCAAGTGTCGCTTTATTTCCTCTACTTATTAACCTAGAGTGGAAAGGCCTGCTTGATGTCACTCAAATGCAGCGATAATTCCATAGCTATCCTATCAATGCTTATATGGAATAAAAACCTTCCAATAATTTGGCGTCATCCAACGCGGACCGTCAATCAAACTCAAGGAAGGGTAATATTTTGTCGGCACATCGAATTAACTAAAAGAAGTAGTTGTTGATATTATCTTCGCATTCGTCAGTCACGAAAAGTAGTTGTCGAATTACTTTAAATTAAAAATAGGCCATTGACGTAGAGCAGATCGTGAAAAATTGTTGGCCGCAGGTTGGTGTACAAGAATGTCTTTCATCTAAGGTTCTCGCCAGAAATTGGGACACAATGAGACAAAATGAGATTAATAACGGAAAAATTTCGGATCAAACAGGTCGTGGAGAAAAAGGCTTCTTGGGATACTCAAATGAGAATATTTCATTTCTGTGTAGATATACAGACTCTTGTATGGGTGGACCGAAAAATTCTGCGGGGACGGTGTCGACCTTCAGATTTACTTAGTGACTCAATTGGCGCCCAATAACTACATTTGTGATCTCCAACCCGATTCTGCTTACTTAAGCATGCATGCCGAAGTTTCTATTCATCCATAAATATCCTAACTCATATCTAAATCGCAATTGGAAATCCGAGTAAACTGTTGAGTAGAAATCGCAAAATATTACAAAGCTGTATAACTGTCACCCTGATGACAGACCGCGTTTCCAATACTATCATTTTTGACGAAAACATTACGTCTCTCCGTAGGAGGAGGGACATCAAATTTTGAAACTCAATAGTAGTAAAGAGGTTAAACTGAAATCTAATTGGACATTAATAGTCGGCTCGCATCACCTGTAAAAGAAAACTAAAATTACGAATAAGATACGACTGTTGCGCAGCTTATGCGTTCCAACTGATAACTTATTGGAAGATTTGGAGGAACCATTTCGAATAGAAGTCATCATCATCATCAACGACAGCATGACATCAGTGCTCAACACCAATGCTTCACTGCCGTACAGCCATGACTTATTTGAAAGCCTTATTGTAAAGAAAAGAATAAAGGTGGATGGGGGAGTGACCTAGTGCTAGGTTAACACAACCATTCCGAGGTGCCTACAACTCCAGATATTCACTCAGGCAATCTGGACAGAAACTGACAACAAGAACGCCACTGACATCGGTTGGTAGCCATATCTTGTAGTGTCTCCAACCAGGCACAGTGAGGATCACGCGGTCCCCATCCTGGAAGGCGAGTAGCACCGACAGCATTTCGAATAGAAGATTAAATTTCATTTCGGAACGTTGGCATATTCATTAGGTTTACCAAATGGTACCAATGACATACTGTGGTTTAATTTCAATTTCCGCAGCCACTCCGGTACTTTTGTCGGGCAGTTTAAACGACATCTAGACCTTCGCTATTTCACAGGTAATGATGTTCGATAATATTTCAGCAATGATGTCCATGGCCCTTTCCGGACTTCTCTCGGAGCAACAAACTCCTGTATGTTCTCGGCTGATCAATGGTGTCGTTCGAACAGTAGGGAATTCCTATAGACTTTGAAACGTGGCCTGTCATAGCGCAAATAACCACTGAGAATGTATCATTTGAAACTCTCGGCTATACCAAAAAGTGATCTCACCTATCCCACAAGTTTATCAAGCTCATCTATTTCACACGTGGGGTATGATTCATGGCTCGATGAGACCGTAGCTCTTTATTGATATTCTGTTTATCATTTAATGGTAGAAATCAAGCCCAATACGCCTAGCCTGAGAAAAGGCTCGTTGAGCAGTTGACTATCTGAATACTTCATAGAAATTGGCCGGCTACCATGTTGTCTTCAGGCCTCCCAGTGAAGTGTCATCATCTGACGGCAGTTTTCAATCCATATCAGTACATCCATAAAAATTCATTTTTGATCGAAAGAAAAGCATTAGATTGTTTCATCAGTGAACTCGTGTCAAGCATAGCTATTTTCACTGTCGAACTGTGTCGTTCTCAGAGTTTTCACCAATTTTATAACGTTGTCTTGGTGAAACTAAATAGGAACTTGATTTATTGGTTGTTGTCTGACCTCGAAAATTTTCGTCTTCTTTACCGGGAGTTTATTTCCGTGATTCTCTCTAATTTGGCGGCACTCACTCTGCGGGACATCACATTATTTAAAGTGTACTTATGCTTACTGAATTTTCTACCCTAACGCACTGAATTTTCTAATCAACCCCAACTAAGGGGTTCTGTGCGTCACTGTGACTTTTTGGATATTTAATTAGTATTCAGCTCTTCTTGGGCCAGGCCAAACAGCAATGAGACTTTTCGTGCGCCTGATGTGAAGCAACTTAGTTAGACTTTTTTTCTGTTCTGTTGTAGCACAAACAGATAAATACCGTCTCAGCAGGCCAATGCAATCAATCATCCTTAAGACTAGTAAAAGCTTCTGTACCCGTGAGTGAGAAAACTATATTTGCGGACCGATGGACCGGTGAATATATTGTATAACCTCTAGAAGAATACCGAGATTTCAGATACTGGAGTCACGTGTTCCTTCTACTACGAATGGCCGAGAGTGTATCCAGTCCATAAACTCTCCTAGTTAAGTGACCAGTTCACTTTTGGATTCTTTGGGTGTTGGAATCGGGTAGCCTATATCCTGAGTTACAGAATAAATGGAACGTATTTGCGTCCGAGCGTTTCATGACGCTGGATAAATAAAGCAATGCATACTGGTAGGGTAACTCATCTCTGTGTTCAGTAACCTTGATATTCTAGCCTGAGTTGAAACGGTATTATCTGGCTCTTAAAAATGGGATTTTATTACCTTTTATTGGAGATCAAAATGCATAGCTTGTATGAGAGTTGATAAAAACTGTGGAACGGTGTACGACGGAACTCATGACAAACCACTATCAGGAACCTGAAAAATACTGCCTTTCTCTATTAAACTCACCCAAACGGACTGCACATACACTCAAGAATTCGATCTTCATTTTCAGACATCTACATATTTATCTCCACTTTCTGAGGGCGAGGTGGTTCATTGGTTAGAGCGCGAATTTACTGACTGGAAGGTACGTGGTTTTAAACCGGCATCCGCCTCTCGACTTCCCTTGTCTAGGCTTAGGTGACCTGGCAGTATCCCAGGTTTCTTACTCCCTGGTGGTATGGCAGTTAGGCACGGAAATGGTGTTAAAGCTGAACGATCTTATTAATCATTTATTTTATTACTAGTCAGATCACTTTGCACGGACATTCTAAATTATTCCTTTACGACACGCGTGGCCAAATGAGCTATACTGGAAATTGTCCATGGGATATTCCCTAGACCGGTTTGCTTAATCAACAAAGGTCACAATAACAGTATTCTTACTCCTAGATTAAGAATAGGAAATAGTGTGGCAGTTTTTTCATTAAAGTCCGGACTAATGAATTAGTCTTAAGTCGACCACCGATGCCTAGATGTCGGGCTTTTGAGGTGGAAAATTTGGCTGGGGACCCCATTAGTATTTCTGCTTAGGTTTGGGTGTTCAGTCAATACCTCAGCATGCGTATAAATATGAATTTAACTAACATGCTATATCATTCGTCAATGGGACGCCAGGTAGGTTGCCTTATTCGTGGTTCTGTCCCCTCCAGTCATTTCTCCTCTTCTGCATGCCGCTCTTTCTGTAGATTCCAGCTGTGGGTTTGCCAGTCAGTGACCTGCGGAATTAACATGCTGCATTGCGCCGCTCATATATATTGCTCTGTTTTAGGCTTCAAGGTCTCGTCCTATTGTTTGTATTGCAAATATTAACTTCTTAGACTTGACACAGGTTGCTCTTGCAAGTATTTGGGATATTCATCGGCTAAGATTAGCAAAATCTATCATGACAAAACACAAGTGATGATGCAGTTGATAAGTTCACGCCACTCTCCCTCCGTAGACGCTGACGACCATAAACTTCTGCAGGTGCTGCAGCGAGTTGCGGCAGTATGAGCATAGCTTTCAGGTGTGAAACAGAGGCTTCATCACTGGCCGTCTCCTCGCTGTCAGAAATTCAGTCCCACAAAAATTGCCTTGGTTGAAATATCGAATGCTATATGGCGTTACGTTCTGGCAGTTCTGACCCAATGGAAGACACCTTCTATCAAAAATCGATCATCCTCTTATCCACAACGACAGGCTTGGATAGGATCATAATTGCATTAGAATCGAATAAACAGGTAGGTTGGTTTTGTTCATTAGAGGCCACAATCACGGTTTTACTCAATTTCAAAGGAGTCTTCGGTTCACGGAGAGATTGTGCGCCCTAAAATGGGGACACCCATGAAATTAGTTTACCTTCACTGTTTTATTTCTTTAGCTACGCAGGGTTAAGGCTTACGATGAACTGTACAAAAGATTTTTCACAATCGATGGAATTCTTTGCGCTTGTCCCGTATTTTCCGTAGTGTTCAGTTCTATTCCCCACATTACATTTAATGAACACTCCAGAAAATCACGAACCCAAGCAAAGGCGTTGAATCTGGAGAGAAGTTAATGGGCGTGGATTGTGTGGGCGGCTTTGTTTGTTTGCCTGACAATTATTTGTCCACGAAAAATGCTTTAAACAGAATACCGAAGGTGGTTCCATATTTTACTAAAACTGAAAGCTAATTTTTATAAGACAGCTAAGTTTATTCAATTCTAGGACGTTAGTTGTCCTCAATATTTCTCATTAACAGTGAGAGTTGGTTGAATTCAATCATCGATTCGTAAGCCAGCAGATTCAGAGTCATTGAAGCAGCATTTTAAACATTCCAGTCAAGGTGGCTGGTGATTGTCCGCCTGCCCAATCATTGTCAATACATGAAGGTATTTCTTTCTTCCAAACCATCAGTTGCGAGGAGATGGCCAGGAACAGAATGTTGCATAAATCAATAAAATGAAAATCGACTACAGTGTTAATCGGATATCTTCATTCTTACCAAATAAACCCCACATCATCACCAACAGCATGACATCAGTGTTCAGCACCGATGCTTCACTGCCCTACAACCATGATTTATTTTAAAGCCTTATTGTAAAGAAAAGAGTAAAGGTGGACGAAGGAGGGACTTGGTGCAAGATTACCACAATCATTCCGAGGGGCCTATACCTCCAGAAATTCACTCAGGCAATCTGGATAGAAACTGACAACAAAAACGCCACTGACATCGGTTGACAGCCATATCTTGTAGTGTCTCCAACCAGGCACAGTGAGGATCACGCGGTCCCCATCCTGGAAGGCGAGTAGCACCGAAGCATCCAAGCGTTTTATGGTCTCCCTCATACTCCTCTACCAAGTCAAAGGTTGGCCACCTCTCTGTTTACACCACTCCGAATTGGGCATGGAAAACAGCAATTTAACGCGGCAAGCGATGTTTCGGCATACGCAGCACATGTCTCAACCAACGCAGCCTCTGGTGCTGAACACATTCTTCAATGGAAGTACCCGTTACACAACCGAAAAACGTGCTTCCTAACTGCCTCGTTACGGATTCGATGACACAAACCCACACGAGCTATGGCTCTGGGACAACGATTGTCGAACACCTGAAGATGTCTCAGATCCGCTCCTCGAATAGGCCAAGTCGCACAGCCATACAACAAAACAGCTCGTACTGTAGCTTGACACACACGTCCCTTCAGATTCAGGGATAAACCATTCTGGCGCCATAGGTGTCCGAAGTTAGCAAACGAGACCCCAGCCTTGCAGATTCGGGCATTCACCTCATCTTCACACTACAATCAGAACTAATACAACTTCCAAGATACGTAAAACGCTCCACAACTTCCAGTACCTCTTCCTGGATTGTAGGTGGCGTGTGACTGCCCGTCCACGAGCATGATCTTACACTTCGTAGGTTCAAAGTGCATACCAAAAGACGGGATGACTTTGGTCAGTTCATCCAAGAATACCTGCGTCTTCTCCTTTTCGAACGTGGGAACGATGTCGTCTGCATATTCCAGATCGACAAGGTTTTCTTCACGGGCTATTTGGACACCAGGGTTTTGGAGACCCTCCAGTGTTCGTCTCATCATTTCATCGATTACGATGTTAAAAAGGAGTGTAGAGAGTGGGCATCCCTGACGGACACCGCTTTGTGTACGGAGGCTCTGGGAGAGCTCTCCGTACACACTCACACGTCCGGAAGTCTGAGAATACAAAGAACATATTATGTTTACAAACTTCCGATGCATTCCTTGGTGAGCTGACCGATCAGCAGAGTCAAATGCGCCTCGGAAATCCAGTAATACTGGAAGTGTGGTATGGCGTTGTTCTAGCACCTGACGCAGTGTGGAGATTTGGTCAACACAACCCCTACCAGGCCGTAATCCCGCTTGCTGCTCTCGAGTCGGTATTTCACGAGCCACCGTAAGGCGACGAAGCACAATCGACGCCAAAAGTCTCGTTACAACCGGGGTCAAGCTGATCCCCCTGTGGTTACCACACTCACTACGCGCCCCTGTTTTGAAAATGGGCACTATCGCCGATTCTTCGCAGTTGTCTGGAACAGATTTCTTTTCCCAAATGCAAGCAAACAGATCGGACAAGCACTGACTGAGGACTTCATCCCCGTCTTTGAACAGTGCGGGTGGAAGGTCATCTGGACCGGGAGTTCGGTGGCGCTTGAGAGAACATATGCAGTCGTAAACCTCCGAGGCCGTAGGTGGTTCCACGTCCACCGTCCAGGGTTCTACTTCAACTGTGGGCTCTAGATGGGTACCGGCTGGTGGCCATGACAGTTGTTGTTCGAAGTATTCAGCCCACCGGTCGAGGCGGTCTTCTTTGTTCGAGATGGTCGTTCCATTCTGATGCTTGATGGTTTCGCTCACAGGTGGTTTCCGGGGACCGGTCGCGCGGATCAACTGAAACAATCTTCGGGCACTACCGGCTTTCTGGGCCTCTTCCATTTCTTTGACTTTCTGTGTCCACCAAGCTTCACGGTTGGATCGCAAACTCACTTTCACTTGGGGTCTGATAGCTCTTCGCACCGGGTTATGTTCGGGATCGGCTGGGATATTTCTTCGAGATTTAAGTAGTGCCACCATTCGGTCTGATATCCAGTGCTTGAGTGCCCCTGGATGGGTCGTGCCACAGGCAAAATTCCCAACACTATGCAAAG
>NW_008751890.1:775814-776589 GCF_000715545.1 Opisthorchis viverrini | reverse complement strand
CTATTTCGGAAGTTCGTACTGCATAAAAACAGCCTGCGATCAGCACACAGCTGAAGCAATCGTTCCCCATTGTTCGTACGTAACGAGTCCAGTCCATGTCGACCTCCCAATTGTGTCTCAGATGCATAAGCCTGCCCACTTGCGCATTCATATCTCCGGCAACCACCACAATGTCTGAGCTGTTAGGTCGCCGCAGCGGGGCATTCAGGGCGTCGTGAAACCTCTCTTTGACGGCGTCGGATCTACAGTCAGTTGGGACACAGAGGCGACTATCAACAGGTATCCTCCACTCAAGTAAGAATGCTTCCGCCCGGTGACTTAGCACAATACCAACCCTGCACATCCCACCGCACCAGCCTCTGGATCACCAGAGGTGCGCAGCCGGAAGCGAGTGGAGACTGACGGGGCAGTGAGCTCAGTCACTGTGTTTGCATCTTGAATTCTCGTTTCTGAGACACAGCACACACCAATACCAGGCGATTCCAGTGTGAAAACAAGATCACCTTGTTGTTCTATTTGCATCAGATTGCAGGCATTGAAGGCACCGGATAAACTGGGCGTCGAGGCTTTAGGATGCCTGAGGATGTCGGCGCCATGTGACGAGCAGATGCTGCACGCAAAACCGATGCATGACGAATGGAGTCACCAGACCTAAGTGCTGGGCTTTTAAGAGGATTGCTATTGATGGGGCAGGGAGACGGGGAAGAAAAGTATGTGCGCCTGATGTGAACCAACTAAGTTCGACTTTTTTTTCTGTTCTGTTGTAGCACAAACA
>NW_008751890.1:771152-772498 GCF_000715545.1 Opisthorchis viverrini | reverse complement strand
CACTTCGGCCATCCCGCCCCTATGGGGCAAATACTAAATGGAATGTCTCCGGCCCGTTTCGCCTTGAAATAGTAGGAATGACGAAACAACGGTACAGTACACTATCATTTGAATTCCCCAGTTTGAGGACAGAAATCACACTTCAGCTAATTGCTAATCACCAAACAGAAGTAAAAACAAATCCAGCTAAACCAGAAAACGGACGGCATACAATCTGAAAATTGTAAAGATTATCTTTAATCACCAGTTCGTAAAGAAGCAGAATGAGGCCATTTAAGATGTTGAGCGCGGAATAAGATTCTGAATTTGCACCAGTCGCAATCAAAGCCAATGACGCGTGATTCTGATCTCTAACGTAATTTCACATCTTGTGCCAGGGTACTTCACTTCATACAACTTGTGTTGGGTGCTTCAAAAGACTTGATTTCAGCATTGAGATTGGAAGACAAAAACTAAATATCATTGTCCTGCAGCTCACCTTCTTACTATATTCACGTGTGTTTGGTCACGACGGCTAGGCTATGAGACCATTTTTACCCGACATACGGAATCTTGAAAGTCTCAATTTTAATTATTTTCACACTCGTGTGCGGTGGAATCTCTTCTCAAGCTATGCATGAAATAAGGCCGCTTTTCGAAATTTCAGGAGAGCAGTGAAATCTAAAGCCCACTACTTTTAATATCAGAAAGTCCTCAGCATATCCATACCGTATTCAACATGAATAAGGTCAAATAGATTGTGCGATAGATGTCAGCAACCCTAATCCAATTGCTGTCTCGTGACGAAGGTGAGGCATGGTGCCAAAAACTTTGAGTTATACAAAAGTATACAAGTGTCGCTTTATTTCCTCTACTTATTAACCTAGAGTGGAAAGGCCTGCTTGATGTCACTCAAATGCAGCGATAATTCCTTTCCATAGCTATCAATGCTTATATGGAATAAAAACCTTCCAATAATTTGGCGTCATCCAACGCGGACCGTCAATCAAACTCAAGGAAGGGTAATATTTTGTCGGCACATCGAATTAACTAAAAGAAGTAGTTGTTGATATTATCTTCGCATTCGTCAGTCACGAAAAGTAGTTGTCGAATTACTTTAAATTAAAAATAGGCCATTGACGTAGAGCAGATCGTGAAAAATTGTTGGCCGCAGGTTGGTGTACAAGAATGTCTTTCATCTAAGGTTCTCGCCAGAAATTGGGACACAATGAGACAAAATGAGATTAATAACGGAAAAATTTCGGATCAAACAGGTCGTGGAGAAAAAGGCTTCTTGGGATACTCAAATGAGAATATTTCATTTCTGTGTAGATATACAGACTCTTGTATGGGTGGACCGAAAAATT
>NW_008751890.1:758800-771063 GCF_000715545.1 Opisthorchis viverrini | reverse complement strand
TCCAGTCTCTTCTTGAAGGAGAATGATTGCTGCGTGATTCAAGTGATGCCGCTGTAGGCTACTGGAAAGCCTGTAGAAAATGACACTTATCTGATTCCCCCATTCCCCACGACGCTTAGGTTGTTCATTTCAAGGATGTCCGGACACCTAGTTCTTGGTTGCTTTTCCTAACGACATAGAAATACTCCGCATTAAACTTCTACCCTTCACCATTCTTTCCATTATTCATTAGGGATTTCTTTTCATGCTTCTATGACAAATAGGTGTCATTACGTAGTACAAGTATCATCAGTAATAATTTTGACAACTCGCAAAAAGAAACCACCTAAGAATATTAGAGATGTATTGAGTGGCAACTTTATGTAAGGCCATAAATTTGGGTTAGTATGCTAGATACACTTAAATTACGGCTCCTAAGGTGATAAGTGGTAAAGGCCACGGGAAAAGCCACCGAAATAAAGTGAAAATATTCCATTGATGATTATTTTTTGGGGATTGCTCGGTATTTCAGCAATCCGGATACCATCTTGAACCTAACAAGTTTTTTCAGTTTCATCACACCAATATGTAATACAAATCGCTCAGACGAGTTAAAATCACAAATGGTTATATTTAAAATTTTTGACTACTTATCGAATTTAGACAGAGCCATGATTTTTCGGCAATACATCTCACATAAATATTTCCATTCAGCTGAACCCTCAATCCACATTAGTAAAGTAGTAGTAGTAGAGACCGGGCGAAAGTGTCAATTTCGGTCTCTCCTAGGACTTTGATGCATAGCGAACAATGGGATGAATGATCGAATGAAAAATAAGCGCACTCACAATAGTCAGACAAATTTCAGTGTTCCATTTTGTCTCGACAACTACAGGTACAGAACGAAGTTAATGCGCACTTGAGCGACATCGGTTTTGTTCAATCATCAATGAACAATACGCTTTACGGTTCAATCCAGTTTTGAAGTTCCGAATGGCAAAGTTATCCTGTCAGTAGCTCAACAAGTAGCCCAACGTCAATCAGGTTTTACGCCTCGTTCATACTTCAAAATGAGACAAACAAAACAATCCAGTGAAATGCCACGCTTGCTAGTTTAGGTAATTATTTTTTGAACGTACTGCGTCTTCTATAGAGTACGTGAATTTGACTACCTTGAAGTGAATATATATATATATATATATATATATATATATATATATCCCACACCATAAATGTGTGATCCTCACTGAGCTTTGAAGGTGATGAACATAAAAAAGTGTAATTTTTCAACTCTTCTTCTTCACGTAGACCAGTGATTTCTAACACACTTTGCGGTGTAAACAGCCAATCAAACACCGAAACACACGCGAAGCGATCCAAACCTTGGTCGACCACAAGTGACCAATGGTCGCAATATTTAATTAGTTTCCATTTTAAAGCATATGGTAACTCTTTGTGTATTTAGAATATTTCAGTGTAAATTGCTGCTGGATGTTAGTTTCTAAGGATTTAAAGAGGACAAGAGATCCACTCCATCAAAAAGAACTACAAATTTTGCGATGCACGAAACTCTAGGTGATTTATGGTATCCGGCTACTAAATCTGGCACTGATTTGCCCGTTGAAGGATATGGAGCAGGATCATTACTTTCATTCAGCCGAATGTTGTGAAGTGCATGGACAGAATTTATTGGCCGATTCATCCCTTTACATAGCAAACGTTTGTTAGTCGATCCAGCACAGGTTCATATACGAAAATTCGGCACCCCGTTGGGTTATAATCACAGCAACTGGGTGCCATGACACCTGTTGGCCGCCTGTTTATCATGAATTGAAGTTTAGCCGTCTGCAAAGGTTTCACAAGGCCGTACTTGCTGACATGGATGTCCTCATGGATGGCGGCTGGTGCGGCACAGCACATAACCACAGAAATTTCACTTTAAGTTGTGCGTGCTATCAAAAGCGATCAAGTGGTTCTCATCTATAGTACTGGCTAAACGATGTCTCAGTTTTCTAATTCAGCATATCATTGAACATCCCCAGAATGCCATTCTTATCGTTCTATCCGTCCCATCACTCGTCTACTGGTTTTCTTAATGCGGCAGCTTTTTGTTAATCTACACTATGAGTGCGCGATTAGTAGAATATTTCGTGCGGAAATGTTCTTTCTCCATCAGATTTACGGAAACATGAGCTGTACAACACATAATCGGTAATCGTAGGAGTGCGCTGCGTATACGGATACGTACTGTTGCATCACGGGTTAAAACCGCACCGTTCCCGTATTCTCACCATTGCTCTATTCTACCAAAACAATCAACAACTAAAGATTACACCATATCAGGTACCCGAATGCTATCTGATTTGTTGTCCGGAGGTTTACGTGTTCCTTCGTTTGATCTTTAAGTTACTTATTTGTCGTGCCTCTGTAACTGGCTGCACCAGTATCGGTAAAGATAGTGTGCTGCTCCAGAAATGTAGGATGAAATTCAAAACCAATAAATGTATCGTCAACACCTTCTGTAACTAGGTAAGTAGACTAGAGTTTCATTTTCAAAAATTCACTTTGGAGTTTGACCCGGACAAGATTGATTGGATAGCCCACTGGCAAGTAGTGCAGAAGAATAACCTCTGCGGGAGTTGAATCGTAAGCGTAGTTCCTTTATGTTCACTGATGAGGCATATGAAGTAGGTTAAAAGCAGGTTAAATTAGGTGATAAAATGCCGGATTAGTTCAGCGGTATCGGAGCACATGAAGATTAAAAAATAAGAATGAAGCAACCATTAACTACATGCTTACGTTTGTGACGTTTAAATTTCGAACGCATTTGATGAACTAAGATTTATCCTATAGGCTTTATAGACAAAACATCGTAGGCGTACTAGTATGACTAGCCACCAAGAAGCTACAGGGTACTGTGGGTTGCCTGTGTAAACTATAAGACCTATCAGGGAGTCAGATTTATATGTAATTGAGAGCCTATGCATATGAAGGAAGGTTGTACCACTAGTTTTGAACGAGTGTCAATTCGTTTACGCAATATGTCGGTTGTCTTTCAAACAGGTGGTAACTTTTGCCTGGATTTTAGTGGAAGTGTCTTCAGTGTTGGTCAGCATGTTTCATCCGGGAGCAATTAAGATATTTTATTGACAAAGTTGCTTTGTTTCAGTAGAAAGTTTCAGGAAGCTTTTTTCCAGCTGGTACGAAGTGACGTCCTCTGCGCAATACAGGTCCTTCCTAAGCTTGTAGATAGAAATGTGTGTACTCATTTGTATGCTCGTGCCGAGCATCATACGTCGGTCGTACGACAAGGCATTTGTCGGACAGAATACGAGAATACAATCCTGTATCTCTGAGCGTTAGCGGGAAGAAACCAGGCATAAGCACATTTGCATCACATTTGGTCGAGACCTATCATGTCATAGACAAGGAGCAAGCCTTCACCACCATATACCGGGTACCTCTGAACCGATCACTGCTGGTACGGTCGATCGCAGAGGCGATTGGAATTCGACTGCTGGATCCGCAACTTTGCATCCAAAAGAAACTTGTGCGACCTCTGAGCATGAACTGGCCTACGAAGCATCCAGGCCCACAAGTTTGCCTGACACTGACGTCAGTGTATGTAG
The DNA here is from genome assembly GCF_000715545.1 of Opisthorchis viverrini. Classification (NCBI taxonomy): domain Eukaryota; kingdom Metazoa; phylum Platyhelminthes; class Trematoda; order Opisthorchiida; family Opisthorchiidae; genus Opisthorchis; species Opisthorchis viverrini. The sequence goes on along the minus strand of NW_008751890.1, from coordinate 767,455 downwards.
CCCCGATCTCAACCTCTTTCACGTGATTTCTGCTACCATATAAATTTGTGATGTATTAGCCAAGAAGAACAATCACAGAAAACAAGCTTTGTTAGCTACATTCTTCGTTCTCAAGATAGAAATGTCTTTTAGATTTACATGGCTTTGGTAGCATGGAGTCACAAATTGTGGTCCCTGACTGGCACACGTTGTTTTTTGAAATAACTGCCAAGTGGTTAGTTCCCTAAATGCCCATAAATTGCAAATTGTGTCTTCAGTCACTTGTATCCTGTCAAGAGTATAAAGAAATAATGATCCAAAGTTATACCCGTAGTAGTAGTGTGGGATCTTCTTAATGTCAGACGACCGCAAGAGGCTAACCCAGGCGATAGGGCAATTCGGATAAGTTTATTGGTTGTTTAACTCGCAAATATTTCGTTTTCCCGTTTTCAAATGAAAAGACCTTGTAACCGAGCACTGCTTATTTTTAACCGTTTTGCGATGAAACGTTTGCAAGTTAACTGCCAAGTTGAATGGAGAGATCAAGAGCCATCTGATCAGAAACTAAGAGCTCATATTGGTTGGTAATCAGCTAGTGATGACAATATTGATGTCTCCAGTGGACGGAGGGCTCGCTGACTCCCGAAGTTGGGTACGTATCTCGCCCAGTTCATAACTATTAGCAGTGTCATATTGGACGACCCTCGTTTAACATAGTCATTCCATCTTGTGCGGCTTGCGGATGTGTATTGTTCACATTCACATTACTCGTTTGAACAGTCGTCCCCCTGTCCTGGCGCGATAATTCCACTCCAAAGGAGGGTAAGCACTGGAGTCGAGTTTCACTCTTATTAGAGCCCATTAGCGGTGCATATACAACGGCCGTGCCAGGACCTGAATTCCGGACACCTGACATGTGGGGTGGATGTGTTGCCCCTATTCCACCAGCGCAGGTTGGATGCATCTGAATTCTCATGTCTGAACTGGTGAACGTGTTCACGCTTGAAAAATCTGATTGGTATGCCCGACAAATAATCGATGCGACGACCCAGTAACTGTCCTGGTTGTGACGATCGATTGGCCCGCTTATCAGGGCTTTCCAGTCAGGTAGCACCACAGACGCTTGAAATCCGCTGGACAACTTTGTTGACGCATGTTGTGAGGTTTGCAGGATGTGTATTGTTCACATCCACATCAATCTCGTCTGAACAGTCGTCCTCCTGTCCTGGCGCAATTATTCTGGTGAATCCACACCGAAGGGAAGCACCGGACTCCAGTTTCGCTCTTATTATATTGTGCGTGCACTACCATTTTGTCGTGCAACCAATCATTGGTAGAATTAGAGGACACTGTGCAGTCTGGTTCACCCGAATAATCAGAAACCCCAATCCCAGTTTAATTGATATTCAAAAAGACTGGTTCTAATCAAACTGTCCCACCGAGTCATTGAAAGCCTCTTAGAGTTTGCGCAAACTCGAATGTTTGTCCTTACGAAGGCGACATCCGTCTGAGTGAGCAAACTTGATCTCTGCGAGCACAAACAATTCGTACGGATACTCAAGCTCAGCAGACCAACAAGAACTGCAAAGCACCACAGACCTCCGACTACGTAATGGCTGATACTGACCTCTATTTCTGAAGCAACGCGTACAAATGATCTGTAAACTGTGTATTGCCAGAGGCCTCATATTACAACTATATCTCAGAACCAGTTCTGTGAGAAACGAATGGAATGAGCTCATGTTTCTTTTGCGTAAAAGGCTAAAGTTGCTGTGATTTAATGAATATATTACTTGAAAAACATTATATATGTGTGTGCCGCAAAGCAATTTGTCACTTGGTTTTATGCAAATTTCTCATTATCTTGGTGTGCAAATACCATGTATCTTTATTTGATAAAAACGTTAAATAATAATAGACGTTAGAAGCACAGAGGTAGTTTCAATTCTCAAAAGTTTTTCAAAAGTTAATAGATCAAAAAGTTGAATCTGTCTTTTTACGCAGATTCAAGTACATCTCACGTTTGTTTCCAAGGGGATTTGAACAATTTGCCAAACAAGCGTTTGGTCTCTCTGTAGGCCTGCCCCCTAGCGCTAATGATGGTAGAGTTATCACCATCCAAGTAGAATAATCTTCATGTTTCTACCAAGAAAGGTTATGCTGATAACAGGGCCTATGGCAACCCACTGTGTCAGCCACACCCTAGCAAACAACATCCTTTTAAGAGACTGTATCTATGGATGAAGAAAAGGTCTTTTGATCCGGCACATTTAAAATTCCAAAGAGAGGCTTGGGACTGCTTTCCGTGTTTTTGCAAGCACTTATGCGGTGATTATTCTGTATAGGCAAGCCAAAAGAAAGCAACGCAAAACAAAAATCGAGAAATTTGTAAAAATGCCAATGAAACAGTAATGATATTAGTAAAAATATTCAATGTGACTAAATACACAACAGTATCCACCTGCTGGATTTATAAATTGGTATTCGCTTCGGTTGTGCAAGAAGTTCCGTTCTTGATGGTATCAGAGCGCAAAACACTTATAATCACCTGTCTACGTACTGTGTGCGATGTACCTATCAACACACATGGGTTCAAGACAGCACTCAGAGTGATAAGTAGAACCCCAACTTGTTGAACCGGGGAACCCGCCGCGTATCGAATTACATCCGAGTTAGCCAGAATATACCTAACTGCTTCGTACAAATGAAGTACCAAAAGCACACCCGCCATCACTGAAGTCGTAATGATTAGTCTTTTCACACTAGTCTTACTTTGTTGGCCAGCGACCGGATGACGTAACACATAAATCACATATACATGAGAGCTAATCATAATAACGGCGGGTATAAGGTAGTTGAAGAGCATCCACAGATAGGCTTGTACCCGGAAAAAATTGTCGATTGTTGGTCCATTAAAAGCAAATTGAGAGTAACATTGATTTGACCGGTATCGGCGAAGGAAAAAATTGGGAATGAACAAGAACAAGGTCATCCCGACCTCGTACAAGTAGCATCCGGTAATGAGTTGCGTCTGGTGCATTTTGTACTGACGTGGGAAACATACAGCATAGAACCGATCGAAAGATATGCATGTCAAATTCTGAACACTAGCCACGACTCCTAACCAGAACAAATTATCCCTATACCACAGATAGCAAAGTATTTCGTCCAACAGAGGCACACCTGTGTCAATATCTTGTCCCGCGAGCTTGTATATGAATACAATCAAACAGCTATATGTGTCGATCACCGTTTGAGTTCGGAGCAGAAGTGTGGTGAGTTGTGAACTGATTTTGCACTGACACACAACGTAAAGCTGAATAGTATTCAGAATTGTCCCAATAAAACCGAGGTTAGAAATCAACAGTCGAACCACAGATGCAGCTTGATCCATCCAAGTTGATTTTGCACACACTCCCTTCGCCCATCCGCTTATTATCGGATATTACACACCCACATTTAAAATGATTGGACGACAAACATTTTACATTATTCAAAAATTCGTCTCTGTCTACCCAGGGAAATGTGATACGTGGATTAAAAATCAGTTTGCCTATATCATCATACGAATGGGATATAAGCTTCTGCAACTTGTCGAGCACAAATGTTTTGACGGCGTCTGAGCTTCGAACGACAAAGTTATTACTTGGTTTTGTAACGTTGTACAACACAACTTTAGATCTCTTTTTCCTTGAAACTGTATGTCATTACATGTATAAGAGTTGTCTGATCCCGCATGAAAATCTGACTTTTGAAAGCTAGTAAAAGTGGACCTCATTCAAACGTTTCGTTGGGAAATAATTCTCCCGCACTCCGGAGCAATGCGAATCGGCAAAATAGCATCACTGAAGCGGATGCGAAACGAGATAGTATTTAGAAGAATTACTTAGGCGAAAGCGTTAATGCGACTGAATGCAAAGTGGATCCTTGACCCTTGCAAGAAGCATGCCACCGTTTTCGGACAAATATGATAGCTCAGCGGGATCTAACGTTATCTGACCTAACTACTCCATACAGTAAAACAAAACAATGCTAGCAACGAGCACGTGGATAAAGCATAAAATTGATTAAGAAGCCATACTGGTGACGTTCAGAGCGATCTAACAGACTTTCTCTGTGCAAACGAGTGATCACTGGACACCGTCAAGAATGTTACTCCTAAATGGGGCATCCCTACCAGTAAATAACGAATACGACGTTGCCCACAGATAATTTATGCTCCGAATAGGGAAGAATTTAAAGAAACGGAAACAATAGATGGAGGTGGGTTTCACTAAAGGAAAGGGCCTTAACTTCTAGAACCTAAACCCATCGACTAACAAAGGAAAAGCCATCAAGGAGAGAAACTCCAAGTGAAAAAGATGTTCAGGTAAGTCATTCAGGAAATCGCCTCTAGAAAGGATCTGTGGATGGCTTTGTAGAGAAGTTTAGCCTGCGCAGGGGTAATACACCACTCCCAAGGTTGCCAAAGTCTCTTTAGCAGCCTATGATCGGTTTTTCCCTTTTTGGGGCTCATCAGGTAGGCGCGGTCCCAGAGTTTCCATTAACTTCATGTTCTACTTGAACCTACCTTAGACTGATTTTGACAAATACACTCTTTTGCCAATTTGGTTATTACGGGACACTCACCGTGATCGCAGCTGAATTTCTCTTAAGCATCTGATTGTGCTGAACCAGGCCGTTTTACGTTTCAGATGATATGATATTCAAGAGGCCGCGATATATCTCATGTGCGTACTGAACTACTCACAAGATTGTTGAATACGATTTGATGGCCCGCGACCAGTTTCGCCCCTCTTGGGGCTGAACATCATAGAGAAAATATTCATCTGTGTTACAGGTGAGATTCCCATCAAAACAAACCTGATATTCAAATGACTGTGCTTCACTAATTTCGTGCAATTTGGGTTCAAATATTACACAAGTTTGACGGGAACTCGGATGCTGCCTCTGTCCAATAAACCATTGAGCTAGGATCTGGGTGAATATCTCGTCAAAACAGAATTGGTATGAACATGAATACATTCATCTAAATCAACTAAAGTTCACCAGGTTAACTAGTGAGAAGTCAGCCAAGTCGTGTCTAGTCATTTTGCTTCCTATTAGTCCTTTAGGCATATAGTGGGCTTTTAGCTGGGAGACGTGTAGCTTTTGGCTTAAAAGTTTCATCGGTCTAAGTGTGTGGGTTACCACGTTGACCGGGATTTAAGGCAGACGGGGAAACAATCGGCAAGATTCCTCCAGGTTGATTGAAATGTCTTCTCGGTTGATAGGGGTGCTCTGATCTTACGGTGGATGGGTTGATTTATTTAGAATCATTTTGATAGTGTTCAGGTTCTTGGGTCTTCACCACAAACTGTCAACATATTTAAAGAGAAGGCAGAAGCGAATGACTCATCCGGTGGCTTAACTGGCAGATACGTGTGAATCAACTTGTGATTCCACTCTGTTTCGATAGATACGAAACGGTTCTCTGGCTATAAATCCAAAATGTCTACCGAAATCTTCTAAAACCCTCACTTCTGGGTTAGTCCCAGATTATCCTGATTTATCGAAAACAACTACGAAGTATGTGCTCGCAAAATCAGAAGTGACTACATTCGATTGACGAGACTGAAAATGAATAGCAAAAGTTATTGAAAGACAGCAGCGACCGGGAATACGCTAGGCACACGACAAGAGATAGATTTAGAAAATTTTGAAGGAGTGGAGAGAAAACAACGATACATGTCATAGACTGATATATGTGGCGATGGAAATCACCAAACCTCTGGGTATGAAGAGAAAGGAAAGCGTAGAACAGTACAGTGTGCTAGGAGACGTTCTAGGTCATTTGCGCTGACACATGGTAGTGTGTAGTTATCAGTGAGGAGTTGTCTACAGAAGTTGCTCAGATGTGAAGTGTAAAACCCGAGCAGCAAAAAGTTAAATTACTCCCACACCAACACCCACTGACCAAAATGACATATCACTTACGATCCTACACAAACAAACAAAACGTACCGGTGACACGAGAAATCACCAGTTGAAGCATCCTGAGCCAGAGGTTCGAAAACCCAAACCCGATCAAAATGGTTCTACATCCTCAAACGTTAGCTTGAACCATCCATACAAACCGAAAGGACATTTTAACCGACATTCATCCTGACAAAACGACACTCACTTTGACCTATCTACGACAATGACAACCAAGAGGCGATAGTAAGTCTAGATGCAAGCTTCTGTCACTAGCTGGGTCCAGAATAACTGAAACAGACCGACCGCAGTTTCGTCCAATTATTTTACATCCTCCGGAAAAGTCGAACGCAAATACAATTTGTCCGGCGGCCAGCGCCCTTAGCGTATTATCGGAACGCGATGTACCATATACTGTGGCTTGCTGACCGGAAGTAAAATCTGTTTGAATGGCGAGACAACTGAATACAGGTTTGGAAAGACTGAGTTACAAGAGTCATTGTTAGCCCGTATTGCTTAGACGGCTTATGCACGACCAATTCACCTGTAGGTGTTACTAACTAAAGTCGGGAATAGCGCTTGAATAGGGGTAAATTCTCTAGTAACCTATGGGCTACTTGCGAAGCTCATTGATGTAACTATTTAGAATTCAAAGAATTATGCTTAAGTAAACGACCGGGTGATTGGATATTCTACTCAAACTGGTTGATGATGTTCTATCACAGTACTCGGAGTTTCCTTTATCCGCTCCTCTGGACCATCGGTTTCCACTGCGCGTAATAAAAAGTTCATTCCGGTCATGTGAATCCTAAGCGTATTTCCGTAAATTGCACCCAGTCAGTCGGGTATACCTCCATTGCAGTTTGAATGAACGACATACTGTCCGGACCTATTATTATATATGCTGAACTATTTATCCAGGGTCGCTTTAAATTACAGCAGGTGTTTATATGATGGGGCTCCTAGGAAGTATTGCTTACGTTATCCAAAGAAAAAAGTTGAGGAATTAGAAGACTTTTCGGTAATATATCCACCCAAACAGTAAGTCAGCACGGAATACGTGTGGTAAGATTAGTGCTGATACATCCAGCATGCTTAGACCTATCCATGGGTTTGGCCCGCAATCAGGTTACAATTCGTGATCACCGATTAAGTGTCGTTTCCACTCCACTTGCGTCACCGTGTGTCGGCGTGAAAACGAATGTGTAGGACGACACAGTCATGAAATTATCCCCGCCCGTCGCATACGCTATTCACATGGAGCATTCTATTAAGTTGGGGCTACGTTTACAGGGTTCGTATAAGCAAAAAACCACTTCAGTCAAAGTATACAACAGTTGAGTAGGAAAACATATGGTAATAAAACCATAGGTAACGTTTAGCTTGACATAATTTACGGCTTTTACAAATTCGTGTCATAGGAGCCACCCTAAACCAAACCAGAGAAGTTACTTAGTTACTCAGGAATTTGCCGCTCTTACTTGAATCTAATTCACACAGGTATTCATGAAGGAATTGCGCTAAGACTGTTCGCAACACCTAACGTGTTCTGAGTACGGTTGTGTTAACCTGCTGAAATCAAAGCTGGATTTCGGCACTAGATCAGGTACTTCCACTCAAAAAAACGTAATATAGATGCACATTATTCAGTTTCCCGTTTTGTTCAACAGATGCATAGTTCCTGGTTGCTTCCGTGAACACATTAGTTAACGGTCATAGTTCTTACATTCGCCGTCCACCGCGTGTTGGTTGATGTCTCCTATTTGTTCGTACTATGATCACATCGTTTCGGATCTTTCTGATGGCCGATTAGTCTGTTAAATTGATCAGAGTTTGTGGTCGCCATTGTCTCAGTGAGCTAACAACAACAGCGATTACGCACACTCCGCGCAGCCCTTTCTTTCTTATCTCAAACCGACAGCTTGAATGTGAACCTGTCCGTCACATTAGCCGAGAAAACAATCGTCGTGGCGTAGATTGAAGTCAGGATGGGTTTAGAGACGAAGAGTCAGGTTACGTTGGATTAACAAACGACCGTACGTGTTCACTCAGTTAGCTAAAGTGGAATAGTACTGTTCGGATGTATCTGTTCTTGTGGCTATCTACCTCTAGTAAGACAGCTTTTGACAATCACGGATAGCTCAACTATTTCTCCCCGCAACAACCACTCTCGAAGTAATAGTTCCAGGTATGAGTCATTTCTTGTTTCTTCTCGGATGCTTCTACACACCTATTCAGTTCTGTTAAGTCTCACACTCACACTGTTCGTGAAAAAATCCATTTTCCAAGCAGCATCAGGGTGATCATAGGCCAAATCAACGGGTGTGGAGATAACCAAATGACTGAAAGACCGTTCCGAGCACAAATACTCTGAGTGGATGAATGTGAGTTGTAAGTCGGCCTGGACCATGCTACGCTACCCTGTTGAGTCAACCACTGCAAGGCCAGCACAGCGGAGTTTTCCCCCGGAACACAGCTTTAATGGACGCAGCATCAATCATAAGGTTGATGAACCAATGCCTTCTCACTGTTCTTAGTTATTTGTGATCAGTGAGCGCGCAAGTTGTATCGGTCATTCTCTACTCTAACGAATTGTTTCCCACTACTTACAACCGGCAGCAGTATGTTAAAAGTATCAAAATCCAGAGAAAGAATTTCTCCCAGCACACTACGGTGATGCGATTGATATATATATATATATACATATATATATATACATAT
>NW_008751890.1:731048-758367 GCF_000715545.1 Opisthorchis viverrini | reverse complement strand
ATATGTATATATATATATGTATATATATATATATATCAATCGCATCACCGTAGTGTGCTGGGAGAAATTCTTTCTCTGGATTTTGATACTTTTAACATACATATATATATATATATTCTACAATCACTGATGTGGAGAAATCAGCCATGGTGTTCATCAATATAATTGAGTTCATTGAATTGCCTAAGCGTGATTTACGACAGTATGAAACATTTTTCAAACTCCAAATGAATTAAACAAAACATAAGCGAGCTCCCTTTAGTCTCCATAATTCCTGGTTACGTGGCCAAGATCATCTGTACATCATATCCGAAAAGGTAAATATACTGATCGCAGTCAGTTTTATTTTTCATTCGGCAAGTCAACACGTGAATCCTAGAGGAGTCGTTTTTTCGGAGACAAGTAATTTTTCCAAGAAGCCAGCAATTAACGTACGGGATTATAGGTTATAGTTCTCAAACGTCACAGAACGTACTTCGTCCAACCCCCGGTGATCACAAAGGAAAAAATTCCAAACGTTTGCCGATTTTAGCCACCCTGATTCTGATTACCGTCCGCTACTGATAAAGAACCCATCTGTCTGACTAATTTTGAGACCAACTATCTGAATAGACATAATATGCTTGTTTTTTCAACGACACAGGTTTGAAACACACAAATTTACGCAGTGAATGGATAACAAAGTTATGTCTTGAGAAGTAGCATACCGTAAATATGCACTTGCAACAAACGATTATACATGCGCTCACTATGCTCACTATTCCCACAAAGCTCAACTTGTTTTCTGCCATTATCTGTTTTGTCATCATACGGTTAGCATACTGTTTAGATTTTTGTTGACACAGCGTGTCAGTGTCTCACGATAAAAAAACTGATAAATTATTAGAATAAAGGGATAGCGCACGAGCACCCTTTCCAATATTTAGCGGAAGATTTGCAACACATTATTTGTGAATGGTAAAAATATCCAACTTTCGCGTTCTGACTGTTACGCGGCTTGCCATCAAACAAAGAACCTTCAATTTTCTATGCTATGGGCTATCCTCTCCTTAGGTTAACACAAAACGGTTTATGTTTACGAGTTGTTGTTCCTATGACGTCTCCAAGTTCATTCGAGCACCTAAAATATTGTTCGTGGCATGCTTCCAGAAATTCTCTTCCGTGTCCTGTGTCTTTGTATGCCAAAATTTTCGCGAAGAGAATTTCTGGAAGCATTGTACTCTACGGCAGGTTCAATCAACCGGTGCATCGAACTGGATCCAATTTACGCACCTCTGCGTGCAAAAGACCAACATCGCAACCGGAACACTCAAAGAGGACCGAATAATGGATTCACTAACGAAGAAACAAGGAATTCCTCGGAACCAAATCAACAAAGGTCACAAGCCGGAACTCGGAAGAACACAGGTCATTCCAAAACTGACCAGACTACGACGGCGAGGGATGCCAAACTCAAAGGTCACGGGGGCATCGGCGAATGAGGACACGGGATAAAAAGAACAACCAATGGAACCGCCCGACCGAATAACAAATCGCGGTCAAATGTCACCCCAGGCTACCAGCACGCATATCAACACACACGTAACACTACTGAACGCACAACCACTAACCCACCGCCACGTACAACTACGCACTGATGATGTCATCTCGATTGGTGGTGAAACGTTTGCAACCAAATTGCCCAGCTCAGCGAATATGCCAACGACCAGCTGATTGTCTGTTTCACCAAAAGATTACAGCCACCCTATCAACAACAGGTCCCAGCTAGGGGAGGTTGCTTTGTATTCATCGCTTCATGACTGTGCCCCACCAATTATTTCAATGTTCCTTCTCAGTTCGACCTGCGTAAGTGCCATTGTCCACTGGGCTGGTGTAACAGTATGTTTGGGGTTATGTTAGACAATAGCTCGAAGAAAAGTTATAGCAAGTGAACGTGTTCTAAGACGGTTTAGATCATTGCAAAATTTTTACTATAAACTAACCAAATTATTAGTGATGGATGCTGCAGGGAGCATGCAAACATGTCATGAACAGTCTATTCCCAAACAATCCATCCTTCAAGGGGAATCAGCAACTTGTCCACACTCAGATGATAGATCAATCAACTGCATATATATGAGCAATGTTGCACTGGTACTTCCGACGTCATACTGGAAGAAATGTCGGTATGTATGTCAACCGTTTGAAGAGGGGCATTTAGCAACCCATGTAGTCAATTTCAGCCGTCCCAATTTACGGTCACATCATAGGTGCGGCAAAATCTGACAGCATTTTGGTTCAATCTTCGAGTGAGATTCTGGATCTAATCAACTTTTGATTGATTCCCTCAGGTGGTCTTGAGGCTGGTATGAGTGTCAGGAGTCGGAGTGAGATTGTATTTCCGCATTGGTACTACGAATTATGCGGCCTCAGCAACAAATTATTCCCACCCATGCAGTGCCTTCGAAAATTCAGCAGCAACTACTGTAAACAATAGATGGAGAATGATTATGGTATTTCCAGTTCTTTCCAGTTCAAAACACATACGTGAACCGGAATGTGAAATCTCGGTTTCCGTGAAGAACATCTGCTACTCCGATGGGATAATTTGAAAAAAGAAATGGCTCAATATTTTTACTGGTGGATTTCTCTAGAAATTATCCGAATTCACTACACTAATTATAATCACATTATAGTACCTATACGTCTCAGATTTCGGTGCAAGTGTAATTGACCCCGGAAGAAAATACCACAACCGCGCTAAAATTTGCAATTTTCCAGGATATTTAAGCCGAATTCAAGGTGGAAGCACCAGATGTCTCTAGAAATACGTAAAATATCCTGTTGATAAGTTTAGCAGTAGTTCAAAAAAGATTGCATTTCTGAAGACAAAAACAAACCGGTATCTCCAAGTCCTCAATATTCTATAGTTTACATTAGTGCATTAGTGTGTGGGAACAATTTTGACCTTTTGGTGTTTATTTCAGCCCAGCTGGGAAGTACAAACCCTCCGTTTCGACCCACAGGACAGGCACATCTCGCTGAAGCACGCTCAGTTTTGCTCAGCCTGCAGTTTACCACACACCATTTTAAAACATCCAATGGATAATATCAGACAGTTAGGTTCCAGCATGTATTGCTGGTGTATTACTCACAGTAATGTTTGTCATGAGTGACTGGAATACACAAGGTACTAATTCGGAAGGAAAATGATCCTTGAGGTAGTCAGTTTATCTTGGCGCTGGGTCAGTTGAATATGAATCATCATCAATGTCTAGGTTCACCCAATTGATCTGAACGTTTAAAAATCATGTAATGGCATCGGATCTAGATTTTGCGTAAGTAATCTACAGAGTGGCTGGCTTAAAATGATCTTCTGAGTGTTTAATAATTTTTACAAGCCGTTCTGGAGCTTGCCGTATCTTTTGGCCAGGAACTTATAAAACCAGCACAAACAATCAACTTGTGATCTTCGATCATCAAGGAGTTTGCTGTAATTAAGTTTAAAATCACGGTATCATACTCCACCAGGTGGACCAATTTGGAGTTGGTAAACTCATGCAGACTGCAATATTCAGCAGTTTGTCGATTCCCGATGGATGCTCAGTTTGTCTAACGTGAGTACGTAATGACTGGACTAGACTAGACGAAATCTCGTGACAAACAACTGAGGTGGTGTCGCAAGCTGAACGGAGCCCTTGTACTATCGGTTTCAATTACTGATTTATAGTGCTCAAGACCGTCCAATTTTCGACGCTGTCCGCATGTTGTATGTTGCATATGCTGCATGTTGCGAAGGGCATGTTTGGTATAACAGGATTATAGGCATGGTATTCTATCAGTGGTAATGAAACAAACCACAGGAGAATACCAATGAATTCCTCCTAGATGGTTCTGATACGTCGAACGTTTGGTAGCTAACGATTTAGAACAAATCGGGTAAATCGCATAATGAGGCGATTCAAAATTTTAACCAATTTCTCTGCTTCTAAAAATTGTCAACTTTTGTGTCTACTCACTCACTAGACAGTCCTTTAAACCATTCTCTGTGATAGTAGATGGATTTTTTTTGACATTTGTTATTTTGTTACCTGTTTATGTTAACCGTTGAACTTATATCAACTGCCCTATTTGTTCTTCATTATTTTAACTGCTTGATATATCCTGACAACGACCAACTCTCCAGAAACGTCTTTCGTCAGCTTGAGTTGGTGAAAACATCATGAAGATATTCCTTTGGTTTCGTTATGCAACACTACAGGTTCCCACATGCTCCGCACAGCTTCCGAGACCAACCAAAACGTCCTATTAAGCCCGGTCAGCGAAAGTGCAAAGCGCTTCCAACTGCATCATATTCGTAATAAACTCAGATTTGTCCGACACCCATTACGACCCATCACTTAGAATCGCTGTACTGATGCATTTTTGAGACCCTGGAAGTGTGCTTCACGTCAGCACTGGGAGATTAGTTGGTCACGTGGTCAGGATTGGTAGTCGGAAGCAGTTTACACTTTCTTACTTATGGGTGACATGCTCACTCGGACTACGGATTCTGACCCAGTGCTGCACGGGGCTAGAACAGACCACCGAGTGGGGTGGCCACATGATTACACAAAAGTTGAATTGAGGTCTGTCCTTAGTCTACCAAACGCAGTGGCACAAGTGGACGGAGCTTCTACAGAACGCGTTCGCAAGAAATCCCCAGCTAGCCACGATTGACAGTTTCACAAGAGGCACCCTGCATCAGACTGAAATCAGTCTCCTACCAAAAGCCATATTAACTGGCTTTGAAGGACTCCCAGGTCAGAATAGCATGCGAACCATACTTTGCATTATGTTGGAGTGACAGATTGTTCCTAGAAATCCACTTGTAGTTATGGCCGAAAATGATCAAACTTTTTCAATGCCATTTAAATGACGCGGATACAAGTATTCATCGGAGAGTATCCGAATCCAGCGGTCATCCATTCTCCCCGCACAGAGCGGTATGATTGCAACTACGGTCTTGGGGCTCGGATAGCATTCAGTCAACCCGTAACTCAGTTCCCTTCAGGGGCAATCGCACCATTTATTAGAATGGAAGTGCAATCCATGTCCTATTAACTTCTTTCGATCAGTAGGTTGGTGATTGCTTTGGTGGAACGCTTTGCTGACACGTTCAAACGTGTAAAGAGCTAAAAGGAAATCAAGGTAAGCGAATTTATATAATATGAGAAGGTTATCCGTAGACGTCAAGCGACAAAAACTCGTAAAAAATTAACGGAATGTCACGAGCAAGTGCTCCATTCCGTAAAGCTCCAAATATATCATGACATCATCCGATCAGGGAAAATTAAACATCGTATATGATGGAGGAAAAAATAGTTCCACTAGGATCATCGTTCAGCCGTATGATGCTTCAGGAATGGCCGAAAATAATGGCCGATGGATACCGTATCAAACGCGGGACGTTGTTTGTAGCCGTGTCAGTCTTCTGAACTAGAATCAAGTTATATCTGACAAGAAAATCAAATGCGGACAACGGCTGTGCAGATTACTCCCGCTGCCACTCAACTCGCGAACCATTATCAGATTTTGGCGTTCAGGCTGACGCCAGCTTGATAGCATTACACCGCTAATGAAACACTCGCTATTACCCTGAATTCGGTTTTGACAAGAACTCAATCTGTCGCTTATGATGGTAATGTGTTACGCTTATGTATTTGGGATATAAAAAGTGTCTGAAAATCACGAGCAAGGCTAACAAACCCTACTCGGCTCACCAGTTTACTCAAGTCGCTCAGATTGACATAGCTACCAATAGTAGAGTCTAGAAACTTGTACATCATGTGCTAGTAGAAGTGTACTTCAACCAATGGCAACCTTAGTCTAAAGCCATCAAACAAACTCCGATGAAGACATCCACAATGTTCTGTACTTTTGTGAACAGTTTCGAACACTCGGTCTATTGATGTCCTTCCTATAAATTATGTTTCTCCCAGGGATGTAACCTTGGTGGGTGATGTCTGTTTAGCATAAAGTCGACTGTATTCCAGGCAGTGCGATGTGTAATTCAGTCATTCAAATATATGCCATCAAACTAAGCATCATCTTACGAGGTTCTCCAAGATACACATGGCTTGACTGAGGTCATCAACCCACTTGACAATTATGCATACTTTACACACTGTGTTCATAATGTAGCTACCCTGTTGAAAACACTTTGTATTAGTAATTGTGATGAAATGAGTATTTTTCCCTTCAGAATTTGATTGATGGTTTTAGAAAGGAAGATGAACAATCCAATGGCACCCGGAAAATCCAGGCTTTTATCGTACGTTGGTATCTAAGAATAGGGAATTCATGTGACGTCAGTTAGACATTTTTACTATGAGTGGGATTTAGAGTTCACTAGAGTATTGGAGTTCTGGAGGACAAATATATTTCGTCCGCACTTCAGCAAATGTTTTTTTCTGTTAAACACCGAATAAAACACTGGAAGTAACCTGAACGTTTTTGAGGACAGTACGTCGTTGTGGTCTATGTAAAGCAGAAAGCGTGGTAAACTCTCTGCCGGGCTGGGCGTGCCAGACGTGTATGCAAATACAGTGACGTTCTGCCATCCATATCAAGGCGAATCCATATCACTTAACTAGAAAGTTTAACAAACGGGGAGGGAGCAAAGTACAGATGAGTCAACCAGTTTGTTCACTTAGGCTCGTCCTTCACGGTATGTATACTTTATAGAATGGCTGTCGATGAAGTCAAGTCTTGGTCGGGGAGTTGGTGAAACCTTTCAGTCACTGATGGAATCATCTAGGACTATTTGAATGTAGGTCAGTGAAAATTGTAGACGTTTATACCTGACAGAGAGTTGGTAATTATCCCGAGCCTTTCATGTGGCTAGTTTAGCAAGAATCGACTTTCGCTGACGCAGAAATTTTGCTTGAAGTCATTCGCAAACGTCACATTTTATTCGATGCCCAACGAACCCGTTTCAGCCCGTTTACCAAGGGATTGTGGCTAGAGTTGAAATCTTTGTATTATTTTCCAGCCATCTCACGGATTCCACGCAAACCAGTGAAACCGAGTCCTGAAAAAACGATCAAGGAATAGTTCGAAACTTAAGGGGGGCAAAATATTTGACTAGTAAAAAACAATCCGGAAAAACATAAGCAGCCGTAATTCGAATGCCTACAAATTTTCACTTTTGCTTTGATAATGGAATGCAAGTGTACCATCCAGAAGCAGGGTAGACTTCATACTGTTGCTGTCATTGTATGGCTGCAGCCCACTGAGAGGAGAATATTGGTTGTGTGGTATAATATGTTGCCAGTAACCTGTCACTGAAACTATGCCAAGCTGAGGACAAAACTGGTCTGTTTGGCAGATACTTTTGGAAAAAGGAATGAGCTGGCATTACCAGTGGCCATTTGGCATACCGGGTACCTCAGGCAATTAGCCCTATATCGGCAGCGGACTATTTTGACTGGTCCTATGGATGTTCATCAAGAGTTGAACTAGATTCGTTTCAAGGAAGAATCTCAACCTGGGCATAGTGAAAGGTTTCTTGCAATCTTTTCGCAGAGGTTCTCACTTTTTGTGCGAGTTTTCACAACAAAATTCACGATACTGATTTCTGTAAGACACCTAAAAGTGAATATAGGCATAGGACAGGTCAAAACATGCGAGTGACTGTGCTGGATTGACTTGGACAGCATTGCTATACATTGTGCACGAAAATTCCACCAGTTGTCGTACTCACAGGTACACATTTCGATCATCTTAATTTTTTTTGAAATAGCTAGTTTTACCGCAAACCCATACCAACAATGTTCCAGAAGATCTGAATAGTCCACCCAATGCAGCTGACCCATTTCCAAGTTGCAAGGCACAAGATTTTCCGGTAACATTGGCGCCCAGAGTATTTATATCTCGTTACCTATACAGAATAACTGCACTAAAGTATTTTAACTGACTATCTCCGCAGACGGGGCAGTTTTTTACTTGGCGCCCGCAATTTTCGAGTTTTCAAGTATGTTCTCGATGTGCGTGAATGCGAACTTATAAAATGATACCGCCCCTGGACAATATTAAAGAACCTTTTTCGCAAACACACAGTTATGCAGAGCCTTAGAATTCCGAATAGCGACTCAGTCTTAATTTGAACAAATAGTTACACTGTCACTCAGGCTTCGTGCACGTGCAAAAATAAAAGATCATGAATTTTGCATTCTTCTAAACGTAGCGCATAAAGTCTGTCACTAGAAGTATGCATGTGTTGTGATCTAAAATAAAAGTCGGTGCGCAGCTAGAGATCACAAACATGCACACAGGGATCCGCCCGCAAAATCTTTGAAATTGATTTTCTGTGATCTCGTAAAACCAATCCAAAAAGACCTGATGAAGGCTAGCCATGGGGGATGTTTCGACTATAAATCCACAAGAAGCAGATGTCATTCACTAAGTTCGGCTCTCTTTTTCACCATAGAAGCCAGTGGATAGCTTACTAAAAGTCTTCGGGGAGTTGACCCGGAAGTAGTGTTAGAAATGAATGCCCTCGACGATCCTCGCGTAGGTCCAAGCAATGAAACAGACTGATTACAAAACGTCGAACAGATGTTGCCTGGGCTCGATTTATTGGTAATGTTGAAGTCCTAGGTGGACCCTAACGTTGCAAGCTTTTAGTTTGTCGCATTTGGGGTATGCAAACAACTCACCATGAAGCCATGGATTTTCCGGACCGCCAAGCCTAATAAGCTGACGGTGTTGTAGATACCAGGTTTTGCAAAAATACAGACGTTGGTTTGTATCAGATAAATTCTCTGGATATTTTGTGAAACAAGGGAAAACAAGATATACTTTGGAAACTGTACAAAGAAATGGATTAACGAGCCTCGAATTGTGAGGAGCAACATGCATGATGCAGCCATGTAGATAAAGATGAGCACAAGCTGTTCGGCCGAATTTACCCAAAAATGTAAACAAAAATACGACAGAAATAGTCAACTATAAACATCCAGACAAGATTCTGGAGTGGGACGAAGATCTCAAAATCCGAATTAAAAATTCCACCACCGCACGATCCAGTCATCCCGAAGACGCGGTTCCTATCAGCTTACACGATTTCATTGTACGCAAACATCGCAATAGACTGCAACAGGTCATCTGTGGTGTGAAAAGAGA
The DNA here is from genome assembly GCF_000715545.1 of Opisthorchis viverrini. Taxonomy (NCBI): domain Eukaryota; kingdom Metazoa; phylum Platyhelminthes; class Trematoda; order Opisthorchiida; family Opisthorchiidae; genus Opisthorchis; species Opisthorchis viverrini. Next base: position 749,223 of record NW_008751890.1, on the reverse strand, counting down.
TCGTCTGTGGTACTGGACGAAAAAGGTCACCGCTAACCATCCTTGCGCACCATCCCGATGTGTGAACTGTTAACCTTCAAACTTCAAAGATTCAAACTCTGAAGAGATGGACCGAATATTTAAGTGCCCCAAACGCCTAACCCGGAGCTAACCGCCGCTAGCACATTTCCGTCACCATATCTCACGGAATTTAAAGCACAGAAACAAACGACAAAATAAAATCCGTGAAAACAAGACAAGTGGAAACGAAACAAAAGGGACTAAGGGTTACACTATGACATCATGATCGAGGTATTCTAGGTCGCTATGTAAGTCAGTGTTTGACTTGACTTGAGAGCCCTTTGCATGCTGAAAAGCATCGAAGTGCAAACGAAATAATGAAGTAGCCCTCAATCACTTCTCATACACCGAGAAGTTCAATAGATTCCACAGCCTGACTCAGATGATACATGTTGCATCTACGCTGGTTCCCACTGTAGAGTAGGGGATGCAACTACACAGTGACCGATTGAAAAGAGGTATCCACTCAGATTCACACACAACTACTGAGAACATCAAGAAAAATACGGGGTGCTCCTGGCATTTCAAAAACCCGGTGTACCTCCCGTTACCATTCAGAGGAGATAAAACAACACCGTATTAGAAGCCATCAAACGAATCTAAAACGCTCACCAAATGCCCAAAGTACCTAGAGTAACCACGCGCATCTCTTCCAAACGAATGTGCCTTTGGCCAACAAATCCGAACTAGTACACCAATGTGATTGTATCGACTAATCCCGTTGCACTGGCAGAACAAACGTCCACTTAGGAGCCAAAATCCCAGAGAGCACTCCAAAACAACTCAAGAAATCCGAATCCCAATGCCTCAATTCTCCGCAAAAGCCAAGCAGCTTTTACATATTGAACATGTTGATGAACAAATGACAAGATTCAAAGTCAAAAGGTGTGATGAATAATCGTTTCAACCCATACTTGGTTCCTCAGAAAACCACCATAACTGATATCGAACTAGCCTGTTAAACCAGAACAATTCTGCTCAATTTATAACATTGCTTGAAGTTTCATTTAGAGCTTCACCATCTCATTGCTGTCTCGAAGCACTACAAATTAGTTGTCCTTACTACCCAACAGCCTGCTCCAAGTTTTGTCAGTTTCCATTCGTCTATCGTCGATTGCATTACCACGACTGTTCAGTCAATTATTCCAAATGTTGAGACAGTTAGAATAGGTGGATCCACTCATGTGGCACGATCTACTGAACTTTTGCGAGCACCAACTTCTCAGTTACTTGTCAAGCTGAACAGCCTCGCGTTAGCTGCTCACCTGTGGTCGAAATATCCATTCACAAGACATTCTGCACTCAGACATTGCATTGGTTCCAGTTAATTCCTGCGGAACGTTTTGCACACTTTTTCAACACACCAGCTGGCGCGAAAGCCAGACGAATATCTGCAAACGGATTTAACTGACCGGTAAGGCGGCGGCAGAAAATGGGAGTCAGAAGTTCGTTTATTATTGACAGACGTTCATCCCGTTCATGGTTCTACCACTGCTCCAATAGAGACATAGTCAATTTGAGTTTTCAGAGGTAGTAAGGCTGGTTGTTGTTGGTGCACTGCAAAACGGGAAGTTGTTCATTCATGAACGAGTAACTCAACGTTTTTCCCAAACTTCAATTACTAATGAACCTTAATAGATTGACAGAAAATACCAGACGTTCTATCCTGGGTGGAATTCGCCTTGGCCATCTGAAAGTATATATATAATGGCACATGGACGAACCACGCTTAAACTTCGTTTAATCATTTTTGGTGGGATGAATTGGTGTGTCAGTACCACGATATCGGGATGGAGAACGAATGGTGAGAGTGATATGTATTTTCACGGCCTAGATAGCTGTCTTAAGATTGTTAGCAATCATTCCGATTAAAATATACATTCAGATAGTTCGTCTTGGAGGGAACGACTAACAATCCCTATTGCCAGTCACCGCAGCTGGATGAATTTCGCAATAACCATCTGGCTGTGGTCGACTTTTTTGAAGCAGTGCGTTGAGGAATCCCATACGGGATCTTGAGTCATGCGTGGTAATGTATTAGAATATTGCTGGCTCTGGTTCATTAGTTGATAATTGTTCGGGTGGCTGTTGATCTGCTCGCCGAACTTGGCAATTGACATGCAAACGCTTCGTTACCATTCGAGAAGACATCTCCGGTATGCCGTTGCATGGGTAGTCCTTCTGTTCGTGCTTGCGCCTTGATAATCATCGCCCTTGGATTCTGGTTGGTCCGATCATGATCTGTGTTGCTTGTGGTCACACTACTGTTGAAATTGCCATCCATTTTTCTCTCTTCCGATTGGCTCATTCGTGGGTTGTGTTGGGTGGTGTTCGGCTTTTCTGATGTTTGTTTGGTTGGGAGTGTACCTTCTATTCTCTCAGTATTCCGTTGATTGCTCCATAACCAACTGTTGGTCTTTATTCATGAGCCTGACTGATTGATCTGCAAGTTTTCTTTCAGTGGAGCTCCCGTTAATTTCGGGTTGTTTGCTAGTCGAATTCGGTGAGCCTTGATGAGAGCTGGAAAATCTGATCCAAGTAAATATCGTTTCAGTTCTATTACATTCTTCTTTATATCCTTATTCTGCATCAGGTTTTATTGATCTGGATTTGTTGTTCTCAGAGGTCGATAGACAGGATCTGACCAATGCCTCTGTTCAGTGCTCTATCAATGAAGTACCACGCCTCCATGAACTCGCGTCCTTTCTTTGTTCTTGCCTGGCCTAGTATGCTGAAGTTGTCCCAATCGGATTGGTGTCCTTCCCCATCTTCGTGTACAGAGATGAGCCAGAGTTGGTCGTGTCTCGTAGTAGCCAGCTCGTGTTCCTTGAACCAGGTTGACATTTTCCTCCATGCTTGTCCCACGTAGTGTTTGCAACAATCCTTGCATTGAATTTTATAGATAAAATTTGTCTTCTCCATTGCACTGAGTATCGCCTTTGATTTTGATAGTGCTCTTCGCACCATGTCCGTCGGTCTGTGGACAACTCTTATGGCATGTTGTCGTAGTATCCCTGCGGTCATCTCCGAAATGTTTTTGACACATGGTAGTGTGACTGTTTTGTTCGTGCTTCCGGTCGTCTATTTGGTTGAACTGCATCTTCTCAGAGATCTCCAGATGAAATTTATTGGATAAACGTCTCTTTGAAATATTTGTATAGGCATTTTTGTTCATTTGCCCTGGATTCTACTCTGCCGCATTGTGTTTCACTTCTCTCGAATAGTGTCCGAATGCAGAATTCGATCAGTTTGTGTAGTCTTTGTGTGGACGTCCGTTTGCCTTTTTCTATTTGGCAACCTTGTGACGAGGACACCTATAAGTGCCAGCTTGCTGTTTTTTTAGCTTCCACGTGAATTTGATGTCATCAGAAACACTGTTTATCAATCGGATTGCTCATCGTATTTCGTTATTTTTGATGATGACGAAGGTACCGTTTACACAATGTATCCACAGTTTTGGGTTGATGTCTGGTAGTATGGTCCTCTTCAGTTTTACACTGTGATCTCGACGATGAACCTTTGAATTGGTGAAGCCATTATTGCTCCTTTGGGCCGTTCGTAGTATTCACGGCTGAATCGAAGTAGGTGGTCAACTGAGGTTGAGCAGTTCACAGATGTCTTCTCTTCTGAGAGATTCGCCGGTAGATTCATGACTGTCCAGTAGTTCAGCGACTGTTGTCTTCGCGGAACAGGGGGTCCACTGATGTGAACAGTGAGCTGACATCAAATGACACCATTGTTCCGTCCTCTTCTATCGTCACGTTCTTTAGTTTGTGCGTTTTTAGGCGCGCACTGATAATATCTCCACGTTTTGCGATGAAGCATTTGTAACTTAATTTCCAACAAACCAACAGTCACCTGATCAAGAACCAATAATGCGTTCTGTTTCATGTTTTTTTACATTTATTGATTTTGTCGTTTCTCTAGCTGTTTTTGGTTCGAACTGGCGCTTCCTAATCTTATGATTTTCGCACCAGTCATTCTTTCTGTCCAGAATGCGAAGTCACCAGTGTTAATTGCCCTAAAATATGTGTCATCCAGCACATCTTCGTTGGCAGGTATGCACCGGTGAGGCGGCCAGAGGATATTTCTGAAAGATGAAACTTTATTGGATGTGATGTGTGTTTTAGTCAGTTAACATTCCCATAAAATAAAGTTCCTGCAATAACGTGTCAAATCCATCGCAGTTTTAATGTGCCATCCGTAGTGCTAATGCTTTGAAATGAACTATTGCAAAGAATTCTCTTAGTGCACTCGACTTTGGTGATCATGTCCCCGAGATGTCTCCAAGAACTGATATGACGTTGGTAGGCTTCATACAGGAAAAGACAATGCTGTGACTCATGCTGGTCAGGCGAACTGCTCTTTTTACTTGATGAAACAACCCACTTGAATAGACTAAAAGGGGAATTAACCTCGTTTGTTACTTGCACAGCATTATAGAATGTGCTGGAGAATATATCTTCAGGAGGTTTGATAATATTAAAAACTTGGCTCATACTCACTGGTGTCAGAATAGGTTGACGTAAGATTCCAAAGACTTGAAATTTTTTCAACTGGATTGTACACACAACGACAGTTTTAATCAACGAATCGCTTTACTCTATGCCAGCGCACGTAAAGTTCAGTTTGGGCGAAGACACATGCTGCCCAATCACGTCTGTCGTGGGTGTACAAAATACTTTATTAAACAGGGGAGTTTTGGTGTTTGTCGAGAACTAGTGTGGATGGATCAGGCTGCGTTTGCGGTACGGTCACTGATTTCCGACCTTGGTCTTGTTGGGGCAATTCTGAATATTGTCCAGCTATACGTTCTTTGTCAGTGTAAAATCAGTTCAAATGTTACAACTCTTCTTCTTCGAACTCAAAGTGTGATCGATGCATATAGTTGCTTGATTATATTCATATACAAGATTGCCGGGTCAGACATCAACACAGGTGTGCCTCTTTTGGACGAAATACTTTGCTATCTGTGGTATAGAGATAACTTGTTCTGGTTGGGAATCGCGTGTAGTGTTCAAAATCTGACATGCATATCGGTCGATCGGTTTTGCGCGGTTTGTTTTCCGAGTCAATATAAAATACGTCAGACACAACTTATCATTGGATGCTATATATACGAATTCGGGATGACTTTGTTTTTGTTCATTCCTAACTTCTTCCTGCGCCGCTACAAATCAAACCGATGCTACTCTCAATATGCCATCGATGGACCTACTATCATACAATTTTTCCAGGTGCAAGCTTATCTATGGATGTTCTTCAACTACCTGCTACCCGCGGTTATTATGATTAGTTCTCATGCATACATCATTCATGTGTTACGCCATCCGACTCCTGGCCAACAACGTGATCGACAAGTCCAGAATAATGTCAGAAAGCTAATTCTGACAACATCGCTGATGGCAGGTCTACTTCTGCTGCTCCATTCGTACGAGGCGATCAGATATATTCTGGCAAATTCGAACATAATTCGCTACGCTGCTGGCACTGCGACCCAACAAGTTGGTACCCTACTCATCACGCTGAGTAGTGTCTTGAACCCATGTGTTTTGATAGCTACGTCCTACACAGTACGCATGCAGGTGATTCGAAGTGTTTTGCGTTATGATGTCGCCAACACCAACGTGTCTCGAACCAAAGAAACCAACTTCAACAACTGAGAACCGAAAAATGTGTTATTCCGTTTAATTCATCATATCGCAACATTCTCATCATGGTCACTGTCACTTTATCGTTACATTTATAAACTGACTGATTTCATCTAGTTTCCATTTCTTGCGGCTAAACAGTGCTGGATAATCAATGCGTAATGTTTGCTATCGCACTCCCAACAGGGTAGCGCGACATTATCGCCGTTTTCTTTCGGGTAGTTCCCAATGCGGTTACTAAATAAGTGTCCATTTTGGTGAACTGGTCAACACCTCCGGCGCACGATCCCCGGAGAAATAACCGCAACTAAATTTTTTGATCAACATGCAATCAAATGCAACAATTTGATTTCTAGCAGTGTATTTGATTTGTATTTGTACGAGGACTGATCGCAATCCGGGAATCAGTGTAACTGGTCACGGTATTCAAACAACTTAACATAATATGACGTGGATATTCGCATACCCTGCGGTTTCCACAAATCTATCATTTTATACACTTGGAATAAACTTACCAAAACCGACGTGGTGATTCTGGTATTGTTGCATGAAACCTTCCAGGATTTGCGTCGATTCTGTCCTTATTGCGGATGGTCGGATGTGGCAGTTTTTTGCTCAGAATCATGCAATGAGGTGAAGCCTGAGAATGCAGCCGAATATTGTGCTTCCCTCCCGATGTCAAAATGAGCTTCTTTTTGAGTGATACACCTGACGGATGGGTGTGCCATGTCAGTAAGCTTATGTGTTGTGTGCGTGTGTGTTGAAAGATCACCAAAAATTCGGGATTACTATTCTGGGTCCAGGTGGAACGTGAGTTTGGTGGAAAGTCGTGAAATTTGTCTACCTCTTGAACTCCAAGAAGAGTGGAACACACCGTAGACTGTTGTGGAGCTTTCCTCAACCTTATGCGCTGTTGTTTTAATGAAAATGTCTTCTGGTTATTCATTGAAAACGATCGACGATGGTTGGTTGTTGACTGCTGTGGTCCACAAATCTGTGCTCGATGGAAGATAATAAGACCTTTCAATTTCTAATGCGAAACAACTTTTAGCGTCCGGACACAACCTCCTAAATGAAGATGGTCTAATCTCGTTTGAATTTCTTTGTAGCCTCGAGTGTTCAACCGTCGCTCTCTTTGGCGGATGTTGCGGGTCGGGTGGCTGGATGCAGCTGAGCGTCCGAAACAGTTGATGACCAACCGCGTCCAAAATATACCTTGGTTGGTTGCGCTTGTCCAATGGTCGCGCTTCCCATATATCGGGTTCGAAACTCGCAGCCCTGCAACTGAATATACACAGTCTTCGCCGCTTCCACTACCATGCACAGGATCACCATCCTGAACGTTTGGTTAGTAATAAAATGACCCATTCATGGACAAAATTAGTAGGTGTTGTCCTAGTATTGCCGTGATTCGACGATCATGGGAGGAACCTACAGATTTACAGAAGGATAAAAACTGTGGAATCCACCTCCCTTTATGCCGAATCAAATTCCACAAAAATGGTGGGGAATATACCGCCTATGGGGTTTCGCAAGTGTTTCATCGACCGACATGAGCTCAAGTGATAATAATGCGTTAAAATTTAATTGACTTCGGGAATGCACCGCAAGCACTGGCTGAGTGAACCCGTGGAGCCATTTATGCAACTGTTACGCAGACATGCTTTCTAGTATCAGTCAAATAATGTTACATTATGCTAATCGCTTGCGTTCGACGATATGTTGCCAATATAAAGGTTGCGTCGATAGACACAATACCTCAACATTTCGTAATATTTAGCCCAGCACAAACCTGTCCGACATACGTTGTCGCACTTGTCGGCCCCACAGTCTGTAGTATGATCACCTGGACAGAATCTGATACTGTTTCCAGATTCCGGATGAACATATCGGGCTAGCGGTAGAAAGGAGAATGACCTGTAGCGTGGGACGTCAGGAAATCGGCGGTATTCGACGTTCGAGAGGATGTAGCGACGGCATACGTCGGTTCTGAAATGTGCAGACGGTATTACTGAATCCACACGGCACACACAGCACACATTCGCACAGGTCGGGTGACACAGGAAAGAAGACCGGAGAGTGGCAACAACACACGTGTATTCCACCGAAACCGAAACCGGAATTCAGGGATACAAAGCTAGGTCAAAGTCGGTCAGGGGGTGGTCAATCAGCTACTCTTTCCTGTCCGGGGCTCTGGTGGCTCGACCTTGGTATCTGTAACAGGGAGAGAGGGAGGTAGAGGCACACATAAGCTCATGTGATAGATGTTCATGCAGATACAGTCGAGTTTCAACTGCGTTATAAACGTACACTAACATAGTCTATCCGTCGCATGTAACGCAGGACCGTTCCGGCCTCAACAGATTTGACCTCATTAACACTCCAACCGCCTAAAATACATGTGTCTCGTTGCTTGTTTCAACCACATTTCTCCGAAAGGCCAAATGTGAGGCCATGTGTAGCGGGTTGAGATTCATGCTTGATAAACCAGACAGGAAATAACCGAAAAGAAATCTCGCTTTTCGTGTATACACATACAGTGGCTTATTTTCGACTATACTGAGATTTGTAGTGCAGTCATCTGGTCGCCAATGTGAGGCGCAAAAGCGCTGTATTGTCTTCCCAGACGCGAATTCACCATTAAGCACTTGCCAACTTGGGTGATGCGTAATGTTTATTTGGTGGCTTGGACGACAACTAACTGTATGTTCTGGGCCTCTTCCATTTCCTTGAATTTCTGTGTCCACCACAGTTCATGGTTGGCTCGCACGCGCACTTTGACTTGTAGTCTGACATTTTGTGGCATCAAGTTATGTTCGAGTCCGGGATATTTCTCCGAGGTTTAAGCACTGCAACCGTTCGGTCTGATATCCAGTACTTAAGCCCCCCACTGGTCGTACCGTGCCACAGGCGAAATTCCGAGCACTATCGAAAAAGGTGGCACTCTTTTCGGTATGAGTTCATACCTGATGGTGAAGCATTTGAAAGAGACTCTAAAAATTGATTCTGGTTAATTCGTGTGACATCCGGATCCGCCAGTCTCTCAGTAGCCAAGCGATTCGGAGCTGCGGGCAGTCGGGGCGTATGCAGACACTTTAAAAAGACATTGATCAATTTCCCGCTTGTGAGACTCCTTTACAGAATTTCTAAGACGAACCACACAGCGTCGACTATCAAAACATATCTAGTCGAGCAAGGATACTTCCGTCCGGTTACTTAGGACGATACCAACACCTACACATACCAGAGATGCGTCGTCGGAAGCGAATGGAGAGTGATGGAGCGGTTAGCTCAACCACTGTGCTTGAATCTTGAATTCGTTTACTTGGTGGCTCAGATGACAAATAACTGATTCTTCTGTTTATGCCATCCGGTCTTTCACCCCTCAACACAATCCGGGCAAGTCGCAATTGGGCGTTATGGACCGAGAGATGTACCGACCAAATTTGTGCTTCGAACCATTCCATCTGTTCCAGATGTCATTATTTGTACAAGCAAGGCGTAATCTCTCGTTTATTCAGATTATCAAGCGCATGTGATATATCATTGGACTGAAGGAGAACAGCGCCTAGAATCTGCGGCGCAATCAGAAGCAATATAAGTCAAATGACGGCGAATGCTGAGTGTGGAATACACATGCCTCAGAACCTCTGTATTATCACTATGTATACAACATACTGTATTGAGTCCAACTTGAATACATGATAATTTCTTCATTCATTTGCACTAGTTTTGCTCAACCGTACCCACCATTCACCTTACCTCAAAGGGCGCTCTGTGTGTATGTGTGGGTGAGCGAATCTACTAAAATGACCTACCTACCGATACGTGTTCGTACCGTGTTTGGTGGGCCATCCCTGGTTGTTCTGTCGCGATTTCCGATGGAAATCACAAGACGACCTCAACAAGCGGTACCGAACAAAACATCCCACTTGCCGCTGTCTGATGTGCTGACATGGACACTACTACCAACCACCGTAGGCGCTCAAGTGTTGACACCATGAACATGGCCAACTGTGGTTTGTTGTGTGATTTTACTCATATTTGTGTAACCAGTGCCGTAGAATTTTGACCCTAATCCCTCCTTTCGATATTCGGGATCGTCAAAACCACGCATGACACAAGGCCCCGTGTGAGATTTCCCAACGAACTGATTCGGGAAATTCGACCACAGCCGGTCGGTTAGTGCGAAATTCGTCCACGCGTTGAAACTAGACATCATGATTGTTAGTCGTTCCCTACCAGACGTTATAATTGCTAACAACCCTAAGACAGTTATCTAGGCCGTGAAAATACATATCACTCTCATCATTCGTTCTCCATCCCGATATCGTGGTACTGACACACCAATTCATCCCACCAAAAATGATTAAACGAAGTTTAAGCGTGGTTCGTCCATGTGCCATTATATATATACTTTCAGATGGCCAAGGCGAATTCCACCCAGGATAGAACGTCTGGTATTTTCTGTTTTTCTGTTACTCGTTCATGAATGAACAACTTCCCGTTTTGCAGTGCACCAACAACAACCAGCCTTACTACCTCTGAAAACTCAAATTGACTATGTCTCTATTGGAGCAGTGGTAGAACCATGAACGGGATGAACGTCTGTCAATAATAAACGAACTTCTGACTCCCATTTTCTGCCGCCGCCTTACCGGTCAGTTAAATCCGTTTGCAGATATTCGTCTGGCTTTCGCGCCAGCTGGTGTGTTGAAAAAGTGTGCAAAACGTTCCGCAGGAATTAACTGGAACCAATGCAATGTCTGAGTGCAGAATGTCTTGTGAATGGATATTTCGACCACAGGTGAGCAGCTAACGCGAGGCTGTTCAGCTTGACAAGTAACTGAGAAGTTGGTGCTCGCAAAAGTTCAGTAGATCGTGCCACATGAGTGGATCCACCTATTCTAACTGTCTCAACATTTGGAATAATTGACTGAACAGTCGTGGTAATGCAATCGACGATAGACGAATGGAAACTGACAAAACTTGGAGCAGGCTGTTGGGTAGTAAGGACAACTAATTTGTAGTGCTTCGAGACAGCAATGAGATGGTGAAGCTCTAAATGAAACTTCAAGCAATGTTATAAATTGAGCAGAATTGTTCTGGTTTAACAGGCTAGTTCGATATCAGTTATGGTGGTTTTCTGAGGAACCAAGTATGGGTTGAAACGATTATTCATCACACCTTTTGACTTTGAATCTTGTCATTTGTTCATCAACATGTTCAATATGTAAAAGCTGCTTGGCTTTTGCGGAGAATTGAGGCATTGGGATTCGGATTTCTTGAGTTGTTTTGGAGTGCTCTCTGGGATTTTGGCTCCTAAGTGGACGTTTGTTCTGCCAGTGCAACGGGATTAGTCGATACAATCACATTGGTGTACTAGTTCGGATTTGTTGGCCAAAGGCACATTCGTTTGGAAGAGATGCGCGTGGTTACTCTAGGTACTTTGGGCATTTGGTGAGCGTTTTAGATTCGTTTGATGGCTTCTAATACGGTGTTGTTTTATCTCCTCTGAATGGTAACGGGAGGTACACCGGGTTTTTGAAATGCCAGGAGCACCCCGTATTTTTCTTGATGTTCTCAGTAGTTGTGTGTGAATCTGAGTGGATACCTCTTTTCAATCGGTCACTGTGTAGTTGCATCCCCTACTCTACAGTGGGAACCAGCGTAGATGCAACATGTATCATCTGAGTCAGGCTGTGGAATCTATTGAACTTCTCGGTGTATGAGAAGTGATTGAGGGCTACTTCATTATTTCGTTTGCACTTCGATGCTTTTCAGCATGCAAAGGGCTCTCCGATGAAGTCAAACACTGACTTACATAGCGACCTAGAATACCTCGATCATGATGTCATAGTGTAACCCTTAGTCCCTTTTGTTTCGTCCTAATTCCACTTGTTTTCACGGATTTTATTTTGTCGTTTGTTTCTGTGCTTTAAATTCCGTGAGATATGGTGACGGAAATGTGCTAGCGGCGGTTAGCTCCGGGTTAGGCGTTTGGGGCACTCAAATATTCGGACCATTTCTTGAGATTATTATGCATCATTGGTTATTAGTTCCCACAGGTCATTGAGGCGAATGGAGGCTTTGAACTGAATAGTGACGGAGGATCTATTCTCATATCACAGATGTCCTAGATCAGTGTGTAACGATGTTTGCGTACAATGGAATCGCGTATGCTGATAGGACTCCTGTCTTCGAGAAGAGTGATTTGTGGGGTGACGTCTTTGGGGTGGCTGTTTGAATTCAGATTGTGAGATCTTCATCCCACTCCTCAATCCAATCCGGAGGTTAATATCTTTTTTCACTTATAGTTATTTAGCTGTGACTAACTCCTTCAGTCTAATAAATGACGAAATTTTTATTTTCTTTTTCTATTTTTATTCTGATTCATTTTGTTCACGGTGTAATGATTTCGTCTATGATCGTTTAGATAATGCGAACTATAACTTGTTTGATCGAATCTTGGATGAAACGGGGCGTTTGAAAAGCCGTGCTATAATTAGCCTTTTAGTATCAGTTGTTGGTTTGACGAAAACCTGTCTCAGTCATAAACCGCATTCATCTTCTGAAACTTCTACGAATTGGAACATTTCAGTGGAAAATTTAATTCCTTCAAGGGAATTTCAAGGGCCATTTCATTCCTCTACGCACAGATGACTAGTGCAGCCGTCTACTTTTGAAAGCGGTACTTCCAAGTGAACCAATTTACTGATTCCAAGACACTGATCTTCTGCTACGTATCGGGGGACCAGAAGGCCAGCTGTGACCGATAACGCCTTATTTAAACTTCTGTCGAATTCATCGGTCAGAATTGCTGCAACTTATGGGATCGACACATGTGGCTTTCGTGAGTAAGTCGTTTGACTCATCCAATCACTCCCGTTTGCGAAAACTGAAGCGTCCTTTGCGGCAGTAGAGCTAATCCTGGCCATGAAGATAATGATCGTTAATCAGCCTTGCGTTCGTTTGTTCATTTTGATGAACAGGAACACATGGAACTGCGTACGAACTTTCCAGTAAGTCATTTAAACAAATGGCCAAAAAGTTCTACGAGGGCACGTTGCAGACCCGAAGAAACTAGGCAGATGGAAGATACAAGATTTGTGGGAAACCCCAAGTCAGTCTATTCAAGAACGCTGTTGATCATGTGGAGGATCACACCCTGTGAGTTCATTGAAGTTCCTTTGACATTCCAAGCTTGCCCTGAGGCTTAGCTGAATGGATTGCTTTACTCTGCAATCATTTGCTCTCAGCGAGTACTCACTAAAATGCTCCAGCATAAAATGATTGAGCTGGTTGAGCAGACAGACAGAGNTCGGCATTCCTTTCGGACCTCCGGATTTGTACATCCATACAGGAAACTGCTTAACACATTCCCTCAGAATCTTCCGAAATGTCTGGCTAAATGTTTCGGTGGGTGTTTTCGCGAGACCCTGCTGCTTAGTAAGAAGTTAGAGGAAAATATAGATTAGGAGGAGATGCATGAGGCAGAAAGAAGGGTGAACCTTGCTAGCAATGCTTGCAGAACAATTACTTTATCCTACGGAGGACAAAGTCGCCTGGGTTCACTGGCATCTAATTAGGTATTAGGAATGAAACTCTCCATAGAACGGACGATAAGCAATAACACCCCAAACGTTACGTTGCAACAGAATTAAGAGACGGTGATTCACGAGCAAATAGGTGAGACTTTTGGAACCGAGATTGTAAGCGTAAAATTTCCAGTCGTACAAAATTATAGGAGTATTGCAATGCCATTCATGTGTGGCGTGCAAAACCGTGAACTGTTATATATCACACAGCTTATCTTATATCCTGACCTAGTCTCTGATTCTACAGTCTGAGAATGCAGTGCTCATCTACTCTATTCATATTTTCACCGACATTCAGGTTGGTCTATACTATTCACCATTTTCTTCATAGCTTCCTCCATATGCGAAAATGACATCATACACACATAGATTCCGATTTTTCAGAGGTCACGCGCACTGAAATTGCTGGTATTCAGCTGCTTTTTATAAACTTCTGTTACCAAACAGACCGGTGTATTTTGGGTCCTCTACTGTGTGAATGCCTTTGGTGAAGTAAACTGCTAACTAAATAGGCATATTCCATTCCACTTCTCAGATGAGTGACAAATAAAATTAATGTGTCCCACACGGAGACTGATGATTTGGTAGTACCTAATGTTTGCACTTCACATGGTTCATTTTTAAGTGGAGATCAACAGTTGGATATCATTTTTGGTTCAACATTTTTTATCATTCAACGAGGGGAAATCAATCCAGAATGAAACGAAGTATATGTGAAATCCTGTCCGATCCACCGGATCGAACTTTACTACTAGCGAACCAACCAACTCACCTACTCGGTGCGTCCTACGGGTTGACCAATAAGGTTGACCGATCAACTTTTGAGCGTCCGAATATTTGACGAACTCATAGCTAGTGCCGTCCACAAACGGATCACTACAATGGCACAACGCACCTCCGAATTGGACAGAATAAGTAGAACAGGAACCACGGTAGGTGGGTAAATAGGAAATTCTGACTACTCGTAAGTAGCCGAAGTTAATATTGCTGTGAATTCCCTGACTCCAGAGACAAATCAACTATCCACACACGACTGATCTTTTTATTGGCAGCAGGTGTCGCTGTCAGTCATGTGCTTCTAAGTATGAACACTCCAAGGAAGGCGTTGAAAATTCAGAATCCGTCTGAATGGTTACATTTGGATTCTGGAACTCATACGCCAGCAACTGTGCGAATTTGAAATTCACCTGCGCGCGGATGATAAAGGTTTTCAAAACAAACTAAGTGATATTGAGTAACTCCACAGGGGAGAATCCAACCAGTATTCGAAGTAGGACACGCCTAATTTCTGAACCGATTTTGAGAGGATTATTTGAACTGATATATTAATGAAACGCGCAAAAGTACTTTGAAGAGCCGTGGATGAGGCAGTAAAATTCGCCGGCCTGTTTGTTCGGCAGTCCGTAATTTCAGAGCGTCGGTAGGCAGCCATATGCGGTTTTAGAAACCGAAAGTTGTGACAGCAAACAGCATCAGAGATAGCTGCGGAAACATTTTTCTAGGGCTTAGCAGACGAAACATGGCTCAGTGTTCATCAGAAGACGAATATTCCGAAAAGTAACCATGATCATGATCATTATTATTATTATCACTATTATTATTGTTATTACGCTTGCAAATCAAAACGCCGTGCAACGGTTAAATTCTCTTGTTCCGAGCATCAAATACTTGAGGCATTAAATGAACGAACTAGATGTGCTTGCATTTTTTCATAGATTTTAGGCGTGACTGGGTTACTCTCCCACAAAAAATCACGCAAACTGAATTATTCTCAAGTGCTTATCATTCAGAATGTGCAGATTTATGGTAGAATGAATTTCGAAAGCATTATTGAAGAATAAGGAACTCATTTCAGTGCGTGTGTGTGAGCCAGTTGATTCATTTTATTTGTATAGTGATGGAGAAAGCTGGTTCGCTCTGATTTAAAACCCTCACTGGGGAAACAAATTCCCCATAAAACCGTGTGTTGAAAAGCAAATCAGCATCAACCAATGTTTGAACAAATAAACATGAAAATGAATCGAGTGCATGCAAACAAAGATTTCTACAAATTATTTTAAAGGAAAGGGAAGTCCAGGCAAATCAGACACCTTTTTCCGGCCCGCGCACTTTACTCGACAAAGAATGTTAACGAACAATTGTGTTTTCTACCTTGTTCTGAAACAGCCTGGGAGGATCGTCATGTGAGCGGACGAATGGTATCAATGCGCCGACATCAGAAAATATGTTACGCCCTAGCAGTTGCTTATTAGGTTGGTGCATTTATTTCAATTGCTTTCATGTTATTCGCACGTTCAGAGAAATCTCTTCATCAATTTGCCGGACCGATGCCAAATGTAAATGTGAATGAGTCTAGTTTTTGAGATCAAATTTGAAAGGGGAAACATCAAAGATTATTCAGGGATCACCTGGAGTGACGTTCGCGTTCGCGTTGATTTTTAAATATTCACTTATTGGCAGATTACCGCGGGATTAGTCGGCAACTAATATGAATCTGAAACAAACCTCTTGCTCTAGAACTTTTTTTACATAAATGAGTTACAAAATCGCCAGTCACATTTTAGTTTTCAGAAATAATCGTGATGACGGATTTTTTACTGCGACAACAGTAATTCTAAATTTGATGAAGGGAAATTTTGTATCACATAACAACAACTTTACCAAAATTGCTGGCCTTACCGAATCCATCGAATCCCTTTCTGGGTGACACGACCAGCCGACCGAACCGAAAACGCACACCGGAAAAATGGACGACTATTTGTTTGGTGAGCTGAACTATTTAATCCAATACTACTTAGTCCCATTAATAAACGAAGTAAAATCGCTGATGCGTTCCTGGAGAAAGTGTATGAATGGATGGTGGGTACATTTTCAAATGAAGCATTGCAACTCAAGCCACTTTGATGAAGTGGTTGGACGTCGGTGTTTCAGTCTTTTGGTGGGCTAAATTTGCTGAATCTCAATTAGCTGATTTTGGACCATGCTAAAAAGGCCAATAGAGAGCAGTCTAACGAAGACAAATGAATCCCCCAACTACAAGCAATCGTCTAACGAGGCTAGCTGATGGCTACTTGAACTTCTCAAAACAATTTGCACTGATAATGTGGCAGCAGTATAATGCATCTAACAGCTGACCATGACCTTCTCAGCTATGGAAGCATCGATGCTCTCTTCTTTCGCAGAAGGATACGTTAGAGACCTAAAACCACATACTCTCATCGATCAACTGCTGACCGTTTTCGTAGGCCCATTATCTAATTCAGTTGAACTTTTTTTTAAAAATTTTTCCAGCGCTCTCAGAAGCCAATTTTTTGCACTGTTGCACTATTAGTTAGAGTTGCATGTCTTGTTCCACGTACCCTCGGACTATCCTGCAAAAGGATGAAAGAATTAAGCCTAAAGAGCTAACTGTTCTTTATGAAAAAATAAAACATCACAGGGCAGTCCTCGCCCCGATTAGTCAGACCCATCTGGCTGACTGATAGAAGTTACGTAATGCTGTCTGACCTTCTACCTCCCACTGCGGTGAGCCAACTAAACAAGATTGTTGGAAAAGCGATGTTGAATTTGCAGTGCAGGTGACAGGAATCAGAGACTAATGAATGAACCGTACTGCACCAGATCACGGAGGCCTTCGATCCATCTTCGAATTTCGCGATCAAGGTTCGTAACGTTCACCAATGCGCACGTGACATAACGTCGCAATCAGATGAGAAAAAACGGCCATGGTCAGATGTCAAACATGGTCAGATATGAAAGCAATCTGTCAGCGACCGCTCTTTCACCTGAAGGATTTTAGTGATCTAGTTAACAAGAACTGGACAACTTCGAAATAGACGCTAGATCCATTCGGAAAGTATCCAACAAACAACTGGAGAAAATCGATAATGCGGAGTATTCGAAATCTCAATTGAATACACGTAGTTTAGAAGGAAACGAATATCCTTTGCAACAGCCTCAAAGAAGAAGTATATAAGGGCAGTCAGATGCGTATGTGATTGTGCAGTCAAAACGGATCACTCCTTCGTGAGCGCTAAATCGACTGCAGACGAACCATATCCGCGGAATCAGTTTCTCACGTACATCACACATGGCCATTGCTCGTATCCTACACAACCGATTAGTCGATGATATTCCTAGACAGCAATGTGGATTTAAAAGCGGTCGATTTCAGATTGACTTAGATCCCTCCGTGTGGAAAGCCATGCGAAGCGTCCTGAAAGGAATAAACCACTTTATTTTCTGTCAAATGGAAAAAGGTTGGAACCGATTGAGAAGCCATTAATTCATAAGAGCTTGGTAAACAATCGGTAGATTTTACAGTAAGTTCAGACTAAATCAGTGTTGAGTGTCAATTAACGGCTCTTGTCGGCCAGTGTGGGTGCCAAAATCTTGAATCGATGTGTTGGATTGGAGGAAATTAGTTCCGATCGCTTTCCGTTCCTTAATCTTCCACTGCAGAGTGCTTCACCTGATGATTCGCCTCGGGTGCCGCTGTTAGATTTTCCTTAGTCTTTGTGGGGTTGTGAGTGTTCCGACAATTTAGTTTGAGGGAGTTGAGGTCAAGTGGAATCCAAGTGATGACTACTCTTCCTACTGATGACCGCACACCAACACGTGTCAGCTCGAGTGACCCAAGACCGTTCTCCACACGCTAGCCAGTTCTACGCCTTCCATTCTGTTGACGCTGGGATGCTTGGCGATTTCTACCGCCTCGGCGATCAGTCTGTGTGACGTGGACCGTAGTCCTCGCCTCAAAACCTCAACATTTTCTAAATCTATTTTGTGTCCTGTGTCTAGTGCGTGTTCCGCAATCGCCGAGTCTTTCAGTAACGCTTGATATTCATCTGCGTTTCTCGGCGGCCT